>NC_080484.1:1175000-1262500 GCF_030265055.1 Doryrhamphus excisus
GTTAATTATTTGTTGGTTATTAATTAGTTATTAGTTACTTTTTCTGCCCGACTTTTCACTTCAAAAATGTTGATTTCACGGGACACTGAGTACTTCCTGCAGTACTGACACCTTGTGGCCAGTGTAGAGTACTACACTACAGTTTATTTGAATGTGTTTTCCGGATGCCTTTTGTTTGTATTTTAGTTAATTCAGCCATTTTATGCTGCGTGGAAAACAAACATGTCAAATTTGCTTCAATATGCATCTTTTTCTTCAAAATAATAGCCCGTATTCAACCATGATGGTTTATTAATTAACATATTTTTTTTTAAAAACGCGGCAGAGTGAAGCCACATAATTTGGAGCACAAAGTGGCGGCGGATTACTGCAGTGGAAAATGAAGCCATATTTGGCATGCCGCACATAAAAAGTCATTCCAAAGACCTGAATTGCTGAAGAGTCATTCATCTTCTACCAGGAAGGCAACTTGAACCAGAACCAAGACAACCGGAATGCCAGAAACGACTAGACTTGGAAGGATGGATGGATGGATGGAAGGAATGGATGGAAGGATGGATGATGGATGGATGGAAGGAAGGAAGGAAGGAAGGAAGGAAGGAAGGAAGGAAGGAAGGAAGGAAGGAAGGAAGGAAGGAAGGAAGGAAGGAAGGAAGGAAGGAAGGAAGGAAGGAATGGATGGAAGGATGGATGATGGATGGAAGGAAGGAAGGATGGATGGATGGATGGATGGATGGATGGAAGGATGGATGGATGGATGGAAGGATGGATGATGGATGGATGGAAGGAAGGAAGGAAGGAAGGAAGGAAGGAATGGATGGAAGGATGGATGATGGATGGAAGGAAGGAAGGAAGGATGGATGGATGGATGGATGGATGGATGGAAGGATGGATGGATGGATGGATGGATGGATGGATGGATGGATGGAAGGATGGATGGATGGAAGGATGGATGGATGGAAGGAAGGAAGGAAGGATGGATGGAAGGAAGGAAGGATGGATGGATGGATGGATGGAAGGATGGATGGATGGATGGATGGAAGGATGGATGGAAGGATGGATAATGGATGGATGGAAAGATGGATGGATGGAAGGAAGGAAGGAAGGATGGATGGGTGGATGGAAGGATGGATGGATGGATGGATGGAAGGATGGATGGATGGAAGGATGGATAATGGATGGATGGAAGGATGGATGGATAATGGATGGATGGATGGATGGATGGATGGAAGGATGGATGGATGGGTGGATGGATGGATGGATGGAAGGATGGATGGATGATAATGGATGGATGGAAGGATGGATAATGGATGGAAGGATGGATGGATGGATGGAAGGATGGATGGATGGATGGATGGATGGATGGAAGGATGGATGGAAGGATGGATAATGGATGGAAGGATGGATGGATGGAAACGACTAGACTTGGGTGTCGTTGCTGGGATGAAACCTGGCATATCCAAGGTGCTAAGATTTCCCGTGTTTTCATCGGAATATTCACGGCAGAACAGCCAAGCATCCATCCATGCATGGATCCATCTGTTTATCCCGTTCTGGGTCATAGGTGAGCCGGAGTCTACCCATCAGCACAAATCCCGAATGACGTGTGTCCAAAAGTGTAGAAGAAGATGAATAGCAACCAAGGCTAGTTTCCGCATGAGATGGAATGTTTCAACCGTTATTGGCTAAGCTAGGTCCAGATCATTCCAGGATGCTGCAGCGTTAATTAACTAGCATGGCGCCTCCAGCCCAACCGTAAAACCTCATGTTTGTTTAACGCGTACTTAAATCAGGACTACCAAACAAGCCACGTTCCCGAACGGACCACTAAATCCGCCAATGTCATATTCATAAGCGCAACACCTCGTACGTAAGAACTGTTTATCAGCGAAGAGTAGCTGCAGATGGGAAGTAAAAACACAAAGAGGAAGGAAACGCTCCAGAGATGAATAAATCCGAATAAAAAAAAACAGAACCGAGGAAAGACGACAAGGTGAATTTCCTGTCTTTTATTGCCCTTCACGGCCAACGCCAAAGCGTCCTCCAGGTGGGGCTAATACTGCTTCCTGTCGCACTTAATAAGTCAACTTAATCCAAGTGAGCTGGAGTGTATTTATCTTTCATTTATTACTTTGCTCTTTGTTAAAATGGAGGCATTTAAGACAATGACATTTATTTTATGTTGCATCTTGGGAGTGAAAACACATCAAAGATCGCAAACGGAAGACAATCAATCACTTAAGTCGAGGTAAAAATATTTTTCCGACACAATAAAAAGGACAAGGATGACGGATATTTCACGGAAAATGGCTCAACGGATGGTTTTATGGCGGCGAAGGTGAGCATGGACGAGCTGACGTCAGGTCGGATGGAAGTAGGATGTTTATTTGGATTTTTTGGATTTATTTATTCCTGTCGGGATACCAGTGAGCTGGCATGGGTGCGTTCATGTGGAATGCCGTGATAGGAAGATGCTGAGCGCAGCTGAGGCCGGAGCTCGGACGGGTTCTGATTTTAAAGGTATTTTGTCCGCATTGTCAGAAATAAATAATCCAGAGCTGCAACAGTTAATCGAGGAATCGATTAATCCAATGGATCAATAACTAGGACCACAGTGCTCACTGTCTGGAACAAAAAGCAATACTAGCAATATGGGTGCTATCACCTTGGTTAGCATTTGTGTGCTATCACTTTGGTTAGCATTTTGTTGCTATCACCTTGGTTAGCATTTGGTTGCTATCACCTTGGTTAGCATTTTGTTGCTATCACCTTGGTTAGCATTTCGTTGCTATCACCTTGGTTAGCATTTGGTTGCTATCACCTTGGTTAGCATTTTGTTGCTATCACCTTGGTTAGCATTTGGTTGCTATCACCTTGGTTAGCATTTGGTTGCTATCCCCTTGGTTAGCATTTGGGTGCTATCACTTGGATAGCATTTGGGTGCTATCACTTTGGATAGCATTTGTGTGCTATCACTTTGGATAGCATTTGGGTGCTATCACTTTGGTTAGCATTTGGGTGCTATCACTTTGGTTAGCATTTGGGTGCTATCACTTTGGCTAGCATTTGGGTGCTATCACCTTGGCTAGCATTTGGGTGCTATCACCTTGGTTAGCATTTGGGTGCTATCACCTTGGCTAGCATTTGGGTGCTATCACCTTGGCTAGCATTTGGGTGCTATCACCTTGGCTAGCATTTGGGTGCTATCACCTTGGCTAGCATTTGGGTGCTATCACCTGGGTTAGCATTTGTGTGCTATCACTTTGGATAGCATTTGGGTGCTATCACCTGGGTTAGCATTTGTGTGCTATCACTTTGGATAGCATTTGGGTGCTATCACTTTGGATAGCATTTGGGTGCTATCACCTTGGTTAGCATTTGTGTGCTATCACTTTGGTTAGCATTTGTGTGCTATCACTTTGGTTAGCATTTGGTTGCTATCACCTTGGTTAGCATTTGGGTGCTATCACCTTGGTTAGCATTTGTGTGCTATCACTTTGGTTAGCATTTGTGTGCTGTCACTTTGGATAGTATTTGGGTGCTATCACATTGGTTAGCATTTGGGTGCTATCACCTTGGTTAGCATTTGTGTGCTATCACTTTGGTTAGCATTTGGGTGCTATCACCTTGGTCCAACAACAAGGACCAGAGTGCTCACGGTCTGGAACAAAAACCGTGTAACGACCACATTCCCACTAGCGATATAATGCTAACGTCATCTGCAGTTAGTAAACACGGCGCACTCACATCCGGCTTCTGAGCTACGTAGCACCAGCGGTACCTCTGACAAAGTGTGTCCGACAATGACAATGTAAATAATGGAAAGTTATATTTTGATTGATGTATGAAATGCACTGTAATGTTTCATATATTTGCCCAAATAAAATAAAAAAAATATTCATGCATAAATTCCGCTAAAGTCTCTCCACAATCCCGCCATAGTCTTCCCAGAAGACTGGAAGCTGCTGGAACTCTTTTGTTCATCCAGTAAAGGCACGGAGACTCAAGAAAACCTGGAAAACAAAGCGCTATCAGCAGAAGGACGGGATTAAAGCAAAGCCGCGACACAGGTGGGGGAACACATGGAAAGGAAAGACAGGCGCCCGCTTGAGTGGGGGCCGACGGTGACTGATTAAAGTGACGAGAGGCAGATGAAACTAATTAACTTTCAGCTAGCGTGCACGGAGACGGGAGAGGGAGGAACCTTTTTTCAAATCAAGCAAAACGGGAAGGTGGAATTAACCTGTCAAATTTGTTCCTCACTTTGTTTGTCGTGCTAGCCCGTGCTAGCCCATGCTAGCCCATGCTAGCCCGTGGTAGCCCATGCTAGCCCATGCTAGCCCGTGGTAGCCCATGGTAGCCCATGCTAGCCCATGGTAGCCCGTGGTAGCCCATGCTAGCCCATGGTAGCCCATGGTAGCCCGTGGTAGTCCGTGCTAGCCCGTGGTAGCCCATGTCCAAACTTTAATGAAATATGAAAATGAAATCTAAAAATGTAATCTATTTCTTGCTGTTTTTTTTTTACAAATATTTCCACTTTCTTGTAAATTTTTTTGAAATATTTTAACTTTATTTTCATAATATTTCTAATTTATTAGGTTATAATTGTAACTATTTCCCAAGCTAGTTTCGCCAAAATTACAATTTTTTTTTCTTTTAGTTTTCTTAAAATTTTTATGCAATTTTTTTCACTTAATATTATGACTTTACTCACATTAAATACTATTAATATTTTGGCGTGTAATATTTACTTTTTGTAAAATGACACCTATCACCTAGCACCTTGGTTAGCATTTGGGTGCTATCACCTTGGTTAGCATTTGGTTGCTATCACCTTGGTTAGCATTTGTGTGCTATCACTTTGCATAGCATTTGGGTGCTATTACCTTGGTTCGCATTTGGGTGCTATCACCTTGGTTAGCATTTGGGTGCTATTACCTTGGTTAGCATTTGGGTGCTATCACCTTGGTTAGCATTTGGGTGCTATCACCTTGGTTAGCATTTGGTTGCTATTACCTTGGTTAGCATTTAGTTGCTATCACTTTGGATAGCATTGGGTGCTATCACCTTGGTTAGCATTTACTTGCTATCACTTTGGTTAGCATTTGGGTGCTATCACTTTGGTTAGCATTTGGGTGCTATCACCTTGGTTAGCATTTAATTGCTATCACCTTGGTTAGCATTTGGGAGCTATCACCTTGGTTGGCATTTGGGTGCTATCACCTTGGTTAGCATTTGGGTGCTATCAATCATCTTGGTTAGCATGATGGACCCCCCGCACCCGCACGTGTCCCTCCTTGTTCTCGATGTTAGGTTAGCATTTGGGTGCTATCACCTTGGTTAGCATTTGTGTGCTATCACCTTGGTTAGCATTTGGGTGCTATCACTTTGGTTAGCATTTGGGTGCTATCACTTTGGTTAGCATTTGGGTGCTATCACCTTGGTTAGCATTTGGGTGCTATCATCTTGGTTAGCAATTGGGTGCTTATCACATTGGTTAGCATTTGGGTGCTATCACCTTGGTTAGCATTTGGGTGCTATCTATCACCTTGGTTAGCATTTGGGTGCTATCTATCACCTTGGTTAGCATCTGGGTGCTATCACCTTGGTTAGCATTTGGGTGCTATCACTTTGGATAGCATTTGGGTGCTTATCACCTTGGTTAGTATTTGGGTGCTATCACCTTGGTTAGCATTTGGGTGCTATCACCTTGGTTAGCATTTGGGTGCTACCACCTTGGTTAGCATGATGGAACCCCCCATACCCGCACGTGCCCCCCCTTGTACTCGATGTTTACTTTTTGTCACAGTCAATCAGACGCGTTGTGTCCCCAGCCAAAGGTTTTTTCCGAGCAGTGACGACGCTCTGCTCGACTCCAGAGGGGGTTGCTGTTGGAATGCCGTGTTTTATTGCCAATACTTTTGATTTGAAAACGTTTAGCTTATTTTCCTAAGTGGCCTCAACTTTTCCCAGCTGTCCACGGAGCGCGATGCCGCAGTGGCCGCATGTCGGAGTTGTGTGCAAATATGCAAATGTGCAGCAAGCCGGAGTGGAAATCGGGAATGTGTGCAAACACGTGTTGGCAAGTGTTTGCATGCCTTTTAGTTCCAGCACTTGGCACTAGCAATTATTGGTACCCGCCACCCACCACCCCCGTCCCCCCTCCCACCACCACCCCCGTCCCCCCTCGCTGCCGCGCTGGTAATGTTCTCTCAGACATGAAGTTTTTTTATTAGTCTGGCATCAACAAGATACTGTTTCTTGTGGTACTCTGACTTGAATGGCGTGAAAAAAAAGGCAGCGTGTACTTGTTTACATCTTCTCCCCGTGGAGTGGGGCTGTTGTTGTGGTATTCTTCCATGCATGGTAGGTTCACGGGGGACTTGGACCAGCGGTTATTAAGTGGCGAGCCACTTTTGTTCAATCCAAGCAAATGTATTTGTGTTTTAAAAATGACATACGTCATCGTCTTAAAGGTGAATACAGGCCATGATGGATGGTCATTTGGGTACCACCTTGGTTAGCATTTGGGTGCTATCACCTTGGTTAGCAATTGGTTTTTATCACCTTGGTTAGCATTTGGTTGCTATCACCTTGGTTAGCAATTGGTTTTTATCACCTTGGTTAGCATTTGGTTGCTATCACCTTGGTTAGCTTTTGGTTGTTATCACCTTGGTGAGCATTTGGTTGCTATCACTTTGGTTAGCATTTGGGTGCTATCACATTGGTTAGCATTTGGTTGCTTATCACCTTGGTTAACATTTGGGTACCACTTTGGTTAGCATTTGGGTGCCATCACCCTGGTTAGCATTTGGGTGCTATCACCTTGGATAGTATTTGGTTATCACCTTGGTGAGCATTTGGTTGCTATCAATTTGGTTAGCATTTGGGTGCTATCACATTGGTTAGCATTTGTTTGCTATCGCTTTGGTTAGCATTTGGGTGCTTATCACATTGGTTAGCATTTGGGTGCTATCACCTTGGTTAGCATTTGGGTGCTATCTATCACCTTGGTTAGCATTTGGGTGCTATCTATCACCTTGGTTAGCATCTGGGTGCTATCACTTTGGTTAGCATTTGGTTGCTTTCACTTTGGTTAGCATTTGGTTGCTTTCACCTTGGTTAGCATTTGGTTGCTTTCACCTTGGTTAGCATGTGGTTGCTATCACCTTGGTTATCATTTGTGTGCTATCACCTTGGTTAGCATGTGGTTGCTATCACCTTGGTTAGCATCCCATTCAGATGTAATGACAGTCACAGACTCACCTGAAACCAAGATGGCCGTGCCTTGTTTAGTTGTTATAGTCTAACTGGATGAATTTTTGAAGAAGGAATGAAAGGACGGCATTGTATGTGGGACAAAGGTGGTGTCGCTGACCCCCCCCCCCCCCCCCCCCCCCAGTTCAAAGAGGGCTTCTCAACCTTCATGTAGATGGCTTCTTTCTCTTCTTTCACCACATCTGTTTTCCATGACTAGACATTTTTGTCCTCCAAATAGAGAGTGTTCTTTCTCTTTGAGGTGCAGGGACACCACAGGGTGTTAGCCCATTTCATACAGGATAAACAAATGATCCATTATTGTACATTTAGCTTTGCCTTGGATGTTTGACATGAATGAAGGATGAAAACCGAGGTTCTACTGCATAAAGGTGTCATCTTGACCCTTTTTGCGTATCATGCTAAATTAAATATTCAAATGTACAACATTCACCCACATGAGGAATGTATGTAGACTTGCGACTGCAGCTATGGAGAGAAGTGGTTCTCAACTGGTGGGTCGGGAACCGAAAGTGGGACGTGGATCCATTCTGGGTGGATCACAGGCAGGTCCAGTATAGGTCAGACTTTGAGTTCAATATCTGATGTTGTGTTTTTTTCATATTGAATTGTCATTTTTGCTTTTTTTTGGATGCATGCAGTTTTCTTCTTCCTCATTTACTTGACAAAATGCATTCATAAGTTCTGCTATAATGCACTTTGGACATGGAATTATGTGTATTCATGTTTCAAAAAAGTACTTTTTCATTTTACAAATACATTTTCTTGGTTTGATTTCAATTAAAAATATAATCATAATAAATAATATAAATATAGGCTGCACGGCGGACGAGTGGTTAGCACGCAGGGCTCACAGCTAGGAGACCTGAGTTCAATTGCACTCTTTGCATGTTCTCCCCATGCATGTCCGGCCCCCCCCCCCCCCATTCCAAAAACATGCTAGGTTAATTGCCCCCCGCAAATTGACCATAGGTATGAATGTGAGTGTGAATGGTTGTTTGTCTATATGTGCCCTGTGATTGGCTGGTCCAAACCAGTCCAGCTGGGATAGGCTCCAGCACCCCTCATGAGTATAAGCGGTACAAAATGAATGAATGAATAAATCTAAATAAATAATATGAATAAATTAAATACATCTATGAAGTCATCAATACATTTAGACGCGTAAAGAAATTACACCCAAATAAAATGACTTAAGTAAAAAAAAAAAAATGCTAAAAATAAAAATTGTAAAAAAAATAAAAATAAAATAAAAATGACTTCCCACACTTTTTACTGTCACGTTACTTATGAAATATTGAAAATAATTCATTGTTTCTGTCATTTTATGACCAGTCCAGTTTATGACCAGAGTCGCCCAGGGTCAGCTGGCATAGGCTCCGGCGTACCCCCGTGACCCTAATGAGGATAACACCATAAAAAACTGATGGACAATGGACTTCAATAAAAATGTTAAATAAAACCAAAATAAATCAAAATGAAAACTGACTTAGTGGTTTGCGACTGAATGACTATTGAAATGTGGGGCACCGGTTGGGACCATTTAAGAAGCCCAGGTATGGGGGGGGGGGGGGTACATTATCATGGGCGTTTATTTTGAACATTTCTACCGGTTAGCTTAGCTGCAGCATACGCCATCATCTTCACGAAGCTCTTCCTGCTTTTGTTGGATTGCAAATTCCCTGGAATGCTGGAACTGGAACTGGAATCAATAAAGTAAATATGCCACAGAAGCTCAGCACGGCCAAAACGATGATATCATTGTTATGATCGTATATAAAAACATATCTGTTCCGCTTCACCGCTTTGCCTTTTGAAAGCATTCCGAGTATTCCGGAAACGTGTCACTGTTTGTTGTAGGTCGCAGTCTTGACTCCAATTCCTTGGCTGGCACTTAAAGGATGAAATATTGATCCCGGCTTGCACAACTTATTTTCCCGCTGTGTGTAAATCACTTTGGGATTGACAGGCCGCGGACCCCGCCGCTGTCCTTTGCATTGACCGCGCCTCCATCGCCGGCGTGCTACGTTTTCCATTCCGCGGGCGAGCATTTATTAAGTGTGGATATTTTCCAAAAACATAATCATACCGCTGGTTTTTCTTATGATTGCACAACTTGGATGAGACCCACCTAAGTGATTAGTTTTGCTGCTGTGCACGGAACTTGGATGCTGGATTTTCAGAAGGAGGGGTCGCGGGTGGGCTTTCACTTTCATTTTAGCATTTTGTCGCTATCACCGTGGTTAGCATCTGGGTGTTATCGTGTTGGTTAGCATTTGAGTGCTATCACCTTGGTTAGCATTTGGGTGCTATCATTCTGGATAGCATTTGGGTGCTATCACCTTGGTTAGCATTTGGGTGCTATCACCTTGGTTAGCATTTGGGTGCTATCACCTTCACCTTGGTTAGCATTTGGGTGCTATCACCTTGGTTAGCATTTGTGTGCTATCACCTTGGTTAGCATTTGGGTGCTATCACCGTGGTTAGCATTTGGGTGCTATCACCGTGGTTAGCATTTGGGTGCTATCACTTTGGTTAGCATTTGGTTGCTATCACCTTGGTTAGCATTTGAATGCTATCACCATGGTTAGCATTTGGGTGCTATCACTTTGATTAGCATTTGGTTGCTTTCACCTTGGTTAGCATTTGGTTGCTATCACCTTGGTTAGCATTTGGTTGCTATCACCTTGGTTAGCATTTGGGTGCTATCACCTTGGTTAGCATTTGGTTGCTATCATCTTGGTTAGCAATGGGGTGCTATCACCTTGGTTAGCATTTGTGAGCTATCACCTTGGTTAGCATTGGGTGCTATCACCTTGGTTAGCATTTGTGTGCTATCACCGTGGTTAGCATTTGGGTGCTATCACCTTGGTTAGCATTTGGGTGCTATCACCTTGGTTAGCATTTGGGTGCTATCACCTTCACCTTGGTTACCATTTGGGTGCTATCACTTTGGTTAGCATTTGGTTGCTTTCACCTTGGTTACCAAGTGGAAGAAAAACTTGGGGAAGTCGGTATCACGTGATGTTGGTGTTTACGTTTTACTGGGCATGCCCATTGACTATTCTGGTTGATTATCGCACCGCATGTAGACACGCCATTGGAATATTCCTTTCCTTGTATACCATTGCTTTCGGAAAGATTCCATTCGGAAAAAGAAAACTCCTATTTCATTCACATGAGGTCATTTTCCGTGAGATTGTGTTTTTATCGGCTAATTCCATGATGGCTAACTCTGGGACTCACTAATCCACGGATACACTGAATGGTCCATCAGTGGGAGACGATGAAACAAAGCAAACAATGGCGGGGATTTCTTTTACTGGATCGGGGTTCATATGGAAGGGGGGGGGGGTTATTCCCAAAGTAAACCGTTCAGTTTTTGTGCTTGCTGACCGGAGAGACACGGGAGAATGGGAGCTTTATCTAGTTGAGCCATCGCCGCCGTCCACTGGCTGCCGGTTTAATACCCACTTATGCAAATGAGTCCCAGGCAGCCATGACAACACGTTTGGGATAAGTGCGTTTCCCGTTTGTGCGATTGTCCCCACGAGCACCTTTGGGGTCTTTGTGTGGACCATCTCTTCACCCTGGACATTTTTTAACCCCCCAACCTGAGCTCGCTCGTTTCCGGGACCGCCTTTTGTGTTTTCACGGCCGTCTCGAATAGCGTCCGATCAATCACGGCCACTCAGCGGACTTTGTTGTGTGGCCGCACCGAAGCCACGCACTCGGAATTAAATACCCCGACGAGTGAAAGCCCACCCGCGACCCCTCCTTCTGAAAATCCATCTTGCAATCATAAGAAAAACCAGCGGTATGATTATGTTTTTGGAAAATATCCACACTTAATAAATGCTCACCCGCGGAATGGAAAACGTAGCACGGCGGCGATGGAGGCGCGGTCAATGCAAAGGACAGCGGCGGGCTCCGCGGCCTGTCAATCCCAAAGTGACAGCACCCAAATGCTAACCAAGGTGACAGCAACCAAATGCTAACCAAGGTGATAGCTCACAAATGCTAACCAAGGTGATAGCAACCAAATGCTAACCAAGGTGATAGCACACAAATGCTAACCAAGGTGATAGCAACCAAATGCTAACCAAGGTGAAAGCACCAAATGCTAACCAAGGTGATAGCACACAAATGCTAACCAAGGTGATAGCACACAAATGCTAACCAAGGTGATAGCACACAAATGCTAACCAAGGTGATAGCACCAAATGCTAACCAAGGTGATAGCACCCAAATGCTAACCAAGGTGATAGCAACCATATGCTAACCAAGGTGATAGCAACCAAATGCTAACCAAGGTGAAAGCAACCAAATGCTAACCAAAGTGATAGCACCCAAATGCTAACCAAGGTGAAGGTGATAGCACCCAAATGCTAACCACGGTGATAGCACCCAAATGCTAACCACGGTGATAGCACCCAAATGCTAACCAAGGTGATAGCACCCAAATGCTAACCAAGGTGATAGCACCCAAATGCTAACCAAAGTGACAGCAACCAAATGCTAACCAAGGTGATAGCTCACAAATACTAACCAAGGTGATAGCAACCAAATGCTAACCAAAGTGACAGCAACCAAATGCTAACCAAGGTGATAGCTCACAAATACTAACCAAGGTGATAGCAACCAAATGCTAACCAAGGTGATAGCAACCAAATGCTAACCAAGGTGAAAGCACCAAATGCTAACCAAGGTGATAGCACACAAATGCTAACCAAGGTGATAGCACACAAATGCTAACCAAGGTGATAGCACCAAATGCTAACCAAGGTGATAGCACCCAAATGCTAACCAAGGTGATAGCAACCAAATGCTAACCAAGGTGATAGCTCACAAATGCTAACCAAGATGATAGCACCCAAATGCTAACCACGGTGATAGCAACCAAATGCTAACCACGGTGATAGCACCCAAATGCTAACCAAGGTGATAGCACCCAAATGCTAACCACGGTGATCGCACCCAAATGCTAACCAAGGTGATAGCACACAAATGCTAACCTAGGTGATAGCAACCAAATGCTAACCAAGGTGAAAGCACCAAATGCTAACCAAGGTGATAGCACACAAATGCTAACCAAGGTGATAGCACACAAATGCTAACCAAGATGATAGCACACAAATGCTAACCAAGGTGATAGCACCAAATGCTAACCAAGGTGATAGCACCCAAATGCTAACCAAGGTGATAGCAACCATATGCTAACCAAGGTGATAGCAACCAAATGCTAACCAAGGTGAAAGCAACCAAATGCTAACCAAAGTGATAGCACCCAAATGCTAACCAAGGTGAAGGTGATAGCACCCAAATGCTAACCACGGTGATAGCACCCAAATGCTAACCAAGGTGATAGCACCCAAATGCTAACCAAGGTGATAGCACCCAAATGCTAACCAAAGTGACAGCAACCAAATGCTAACCAAGGTGATAGCTCACAAATACTAACCAAGGTGATAGCAACCAAATGCTAACCAAGGTGATAGCAACCAAATGCTAACCACGGTGATAGCACCCAAATGCTAACCACGGTGATAGCACCCAAATGCTAACCAAGGTGATAGCACACAAATGCTAACCAAGGTGATAGCAACCAAATGCTAACCAAGGTGAAAGCACCAAATGCTAACCAAGGTGATAGCACACAAATGCTAACCAAGGTGATAGCACACAAATGCTAACCAAGGTGATAGCACCAAATGCTAACCAAGGTGATAGCACCCAAATGCTAACCAAGGTGATAGCAACCATATGCTAACCAAGGTGATAGCAACCAAATGCTAACCAAGGTGAAAGCAACCAAATGCTAACCAAAGTGATAGCACCCAAATGCTAACCAAGGTGAAGGTGATAGCACCCAAATGCTAACCACGGTGATAGCACCCAAATGCTAACCAAGGTGATAGCACACAAATGCTAACCAAGGTGATAGCACACAAATGCTAACCAAGGTGATAGCACCAAATGCTAACCACGGTGATAGCACCCAAATGCTAACCACGGTGATAGCACCCAAATGCTAACCAAGGTGATAGCACACAAATGCTAACCAAGGTGATAGCACCCAAATGCTAACCAAGACCTTAGGACCTTTATTCAGCCAGACTTTAGGACCTTTATTCAGCCAGACTTTAGAACCTTTATTTCCGAATAAGAGACAACATTTTCTTTCGTCAGAGAACAGGACCTTGGACCACCGGCCAACAGTCCAATTATTTTTATCCAAAGTCCAGGTCAGACGTTTCTTCATTTATTTATTAGCAAACTGAGTACTTTGAGAACGAGTAACTGAGTACTGTCAGTATATTTAAAATGATGACACGGATGGTTTTCTTGAGCTGTCGGCCATAAAAGTTAAATTTAGGCCAAAAAAGATTTGGACTAGTTGACTGAATGCAGTATAAACCTGGAATATATGAAGGTTTCAAAATGGGAACGATGTTATGGAAGACAATGAACTTTGACACAATATTGTAATAGTTTGACATGGCTCCTATAGACAACCATTGCCACTGACCTACTGTACATACACATGTATATACACATGTACATACACATGTATATACACATGTACAGTATGTACAATTATGGGAGGAAGTCAACACACGGACACAAGGAGAGGTTGTATTTTCTCCCCACGGAGATGTTGTAATAAATATTGGATAAGGCGCTAACCACACTGGAACACTCTGGTTTTTTGGCTTCTTTTTAAAACCAATTGTGTCCACACTGTGTCGGATTAGCAAATACTTTCAGTCAGACGGACAAGAAAGTCATTTACAGAGAAACACTACAAAAAAAACAAAAAAAACAACCAAAAACCAGTAAGAGCAATCAGAATTGGTGAGGAGTTAATCCTCAAACTTTAAATCAGGCGTCTCAAACATGCGGCCCGCGGGCCAAATGTGGCACGCAGGACACTATTTTGAGGCCCCCGCCTTGATATGAAAGTTCAATGTTAGTTTGATATGGATGCTGTATGGTATCATGTACCCAGAAAAAAAATATTACGTTTGATTCATGTTCATGTTAAAGGTTAAATAACTGTTAATAGTTATCCTCCCTATCCGTGTGGAAGTGGTAAGTTTTTGGCTATTTAAGTAGAAAGGAAATAACGTTTACGTTTACTCAGCCAGACTTTATGACCTTTATTCAGCTCGCAGGAATTGTTTTCACACCTTTTCAAATTTACCATTTTGAGCCATCCCAAACTTCTTTTACGGTTGACTTCCAAATGCCAAACCTAAATATAAAATGCCGACTGGGACTGCGGACCACGGTCTAAATCAGGGGTCTCAAACTCGCGGCCCGCGGGACGCCAGTTTGAGGCCCCCGCCTTGATATGAAAGTTTAATTTGTTTAATTTGTTTAATTTGTTTTTTGATTTGCTTATTTATTTTTCCATCTTATTTTGTGTTGAAAAATAAAAGTTAATATTAAACATTAATTTAAAAATTAAACAATAAATAAAAATTAATTTGTTTAATTTGTTTAATTTGTTTAATTTGTTTAATTTGTTTAATTTGTTTAATTTGTTTAATTTGTTTAATTTGTTTAATTTGTTTTTTGATTTGCTTATTTATTTTTCCATCTTATTTTGTGTTGAAAAATAAAAGTTAATATTAAACATTAATTTAAAAATTAAACAATAAATAAAAATTAATTTGTTTAATTTGTTTAATTTGTTTAATTTGTTTAATTTGTTTAATTTGTTTAATTTGTTTAATTTGTTTTTTGATTTGCTTATTTATTTTTCCATCTTATTTTGTGTTGAAAAATAAAAGTTAATATTAAACATTAATTTAAAAATTAAACAATAAATAAAAATTAATTTGTTTAATTTGTTTAATTTGTTTAATTTGTTTAATTTGTTTAATTTGTTTAATTTGTTTAATTTGTTGAATTTGTTTAATTTGTTTTTTGATTTGCTTATTTATTTTTCCATCTTATTTTGTGTTGAAAAATAAAAGTTAATATTAAACATTAATTTAAAAATTAAACAATAAATAAAAATTAATTTGTTTAATTTGTTTAATTTGTTTAATTTATTTAATTTATTTAATTTGTTTAATTTGTTTTTTGATTTGCTTTGTTATTTTTCCATCTTATTTTGTGTTGAAAAATAAAAATTAACATTAAACATTTATTTAAAAATTTTATAATAAATAAAAATTAATTTGTTCATTTGTTTTTTGATTTGCTTATTTATTTTTCCATCTTATTTTGTGTCAAAAAATAAAAATTAACATGAAACATTTATTTAATTATTTAATAATAAATAAAAATTAATTTGTTTATTTGTTTTACTTGTTTCATTTGTTTTTTGATTTGCTTATTTATTTTTCCATCTTATTTTGTGTCGAAAAATAAAAATTAACATTAAACATTTATTCAATAATTTAATAATAAATAAGATTGGGAAAACCTGGGTTCGATTCTCTGGAGTTTGCATGTTCTTTTTTCCGGGTCCTCCGGTTTCCTCCCACATTCCAAAAAACATGCTAGGTTAATTAGCCACTCTGAATTTTTCCATAGGTATGAATGTGAGTGTGAATGGTTGTTTGTTTATATGCTAATGACTTGTAAGGACTCGACTTTAGACTTGACATCGAGTTCAACAAGAATGGTAGATCCTGGATGGAACTATTTTACTACTGGAAGAAATTTTCAGCGTCTTGAAACATTCCTTTCAAGACACTTCCTTCACAAGTTGTTGAAGAATTCGACCATGTTGGCAGGGACGCCATGATGGATGTTTTCCTAGTCAAACCAGCGCGAACAAGATCGGGTATGGATAAAATGCCGACTGGGACTGCGGACCACGGTCTAAATCAGGGGTCTCAAACTCGCGGCCCGCGGGACGCCAGTTTGAGGCCCCCGCCTTGATATGAAAGTTTAATTTGTTTAATTTGTTTAATTTGTTTTTTGATTTGCTTATTTATTTTTCCATCTTATTTTGTGTTGAAAAATAAAAGTTAATATTAAACATTAATTTAAAAATTAAACAATAAATAAAAATTAATTTGTTTAATTTGTTTAATTTGTTTAATTTGTTTAATTTGTTTAATTTGTTTTTTGATTTGCTTATTTATTTTTCCATCTTATTTTGTGTTGAAAAATAAAAGTTAATATTAAACATTAATTTAAAAATTAAACAATACATAAAAATTAATTTGTTTAATTTGTTTAATTTGTTTAATTTGTTTAATTTGTTTAATTTGTTTTTTGATTTGCTTATTTATTTTTCCATCTTATTTTGTGTTGAAAAATAAAAGTTAATATTAAACATTAATTTAAAAATTAAACAATAAATAAAAATTAATTTGTTTAATTTGTTTAATTTGTTTAATTTGTTTAATTTGTTTAATTTGTTTAATTTGTTTAATTTGTTTTTTGATTTGCTTATTTATTTTTCCATCTTATTTTGTGTTGAAAAATAAAAGTTAATATTAAACATTAATTTAAAAATTAAACAATAAATAAAAATTAATTTGTTTAATTTGTTTAATTTGTTTAATTTGTTTAATTTGTTTAATTTGTTTAATTTGTTTTTTGATTTGCTTATTTATTTTTCCATCTTATTTTGTGTTGAAAAATAAAAGTTAATATTAAACATTAATTTAAAAATTAAACAATAAATAAAAATTAATTTGTTTAATTTGTTTAATTTGTTTAATTTGTTTAATTGGTTTAATTTGTTTAATTTGTTTTTTGATTTGCTTATTTATTTTTCCATCTTATTTTGTGTTGAAAAATAAAAGTTAATATTAAACATTAATTTAAAAATTAAACAATAAATAAAAATTAATTTGTTTAATTTGTTTAATTTGTGTAATTTGTTTAATTTATTTAATTTATTTAATTTGTTTAATTTGTTTAATTTGTTTAATTTGTTTTTTGATTTGCTTATTTATTTTTCCATCTTATTTTGTGTTGAAAAATAAAAATTAACATTAAACATTTATTTAAAAATTTTATAATAAATAAAAATTAATTTGTTCATTTGTTTTTTGATTTGCTTATTTATTTTTCCATCTTATTTTGTGTCGAAAAATAAAAATTAACATTAAACATTTATTCAATAATTTAATAATAAATAAGATTGGGAAAACCTGGGTTCGATTCTCTGGAGTTTGCATGTTCTTTTTTCCGGGTCCTCCGGTTTCCTCCCACATTCCAAAAACATGCTAGGTTAATTAGCCACTCAGAATTTTTCCATAGGTATGAATGTGAGTGTGAATGGTTGTTTGTTTATATGCTAATGACTTGTAAGGACTCGACTTTAGATGTAATATCGAGTTCAACAAGAATGGTAGCTCCTGGATGGAACTATTTTACGATTTTAAGAAATTTTGAGCATTCGAAAAAGATCGCAATTTTTACATTTCGATCAACGACAAAAATGGCCAATATTTCGTTCGGATCTTCTGTCAACTCTTCTTACTCAGAGTAACTGCGAGAACTTCTGCCTTGGATGTTGTTTTTGGCAAAGCAAAGCAGGCGTGTTTGGGCTCCGGCTCGGCGGAGGTGGGGATTAAACGTTGACAGAGAGATTCCGCAGTGAAAGCGTTCCAACAAGTCATCTTTCATTTTAACGACTGCCATCAAGTGTCCTTGAAAGCGGCATTTACTCTGATCATCCACTCTTATTCTGGCGTGAAGGCTGTGATACCTTTTAAGTGTCTCGCCGCCTCGCCGTGCTCTCTTTTAAGAGCGGCAGCCTCGACGCCTCGCAGCTGTTTACAACCGGGAATCTGTCCCAGCGCTAAAACATAGCATTTTGCATATCGGTTTTTAGCGTTTTTACCCGATCAGAATGTTGGGTTCCATTGATTTTTTTTGTCTGAATCGCTTCCAACTGGTACAACGTTTCCTGTCTTTTGTGGGGACCAACCGTTCCCCCTGGTTTTTAATTCCAACGGATGTGAAATGATTCTTGGAGGCTGAAATTCCGATTGAATTTCAATTAGAGCCACAAAGGTTTCGCAAAGTCAATCGGATCTCCGACAAGGAACGCTTTGACTTATGACTTCCGGTGTTCCGATTCGCCTAAACCTTCCGTTTGTTTGGGATTTAGTTCAAACCGGCTACAGTCAGTCTCAGCTCAGACACGTTCCAACAGAAAACCACAGCTACAATCAACCAAGGCATACCGCATGGCTTCCTGCTTGGTCCCTTTATGTTTACTTACAATTGACTTACCAATATGGACTCAACTGTCATTTTTTATCGACTATTTTATTGTTTGTTCTTTGAAAGATTTGTTTACTATTGCAACCTGAGTCAGATCAAGCTAACAACTATTGCTGCCGCTAATAAAATGCTCGTTTAGGAGGCACCGGTTCATCGGTTTTTGGTGTTTTCCTTCACAAGTTGTTGAAGAATTAGACCATGTTGTGGCAGGGACGCCATGATGGATGTTTTCCTAGTCAAACCATCGCTGATTGAATCAGTTTTATCGCCATCACCACAGCTACAGTCAACCAAGGCATACCACATGGCTCCCTGCTTGGTCCCCTTATGTTTATTTACAATTGACTTACTCTGTTGCTAATATGGACTTGCCTGTCACTCTTTATCGACTTATCGACCAAGAACGGGTGTGGATAAAACGCGGACTGGGACTGCGGACCACAGTCTAAATCAGGGGTCTCAAACCCGCGGCCCACGGGCCGCATTTGGCCCGCGGGATGCTAGTTTGAGGCCCCCGCCTTGATATGAAAGTTTAATTTGTTTAATTTGTTTAATTTGTTTAATTTGTTTAATTTGTTTAATTTGTTTAATTTGTTTAATTTGTTTTTTGATTTGCTTATTTATTTTTCCATCTTATTTTGTGTTGAAAAATAAAAATTAACATTAAACATTTATTTAAAAATTTAATAATAAATAAAAATTGATTTGTTTAATTTGTTTTTTGATTTGCTTATTTATTTTTCCATCTTATTTTGTGTTGAAAAATAAAAATTAACATTAAACATTTATTTAATAATTTAATAATAAATAAAAATTAATTTGTTAATTTGTTTCATTTGTTTTTTGATTTGCTTATTTATTTTTCCATCTTATTTTGTGTAAAAAAAATTAACATGAAACATTTATTTAATAATTTAATAATAAATAAAAAATAATTTGTTTATTTGTTTTACTTGTTTCATTTGTTTTTTGATTTGCTTATTTATTTTTCCATCTTATTTTGTGTTGAAAAATAAAAATTAACATTAAACATTTATTTAAAAATTTAATAATAAATAAAAATTGATTTGTTTAATTTGTTTTTTGATTTGCTTATTTATTTTTCCATCTTATTTTGTGTTGAAAAATAAAAATTAACATTAAACATTTATTTAATAATTTAATAATAAATAAAAATTAATTTGTTAATTTGTTTCATTTGTTTTTTGATTTGCTTATTTATTTTTACATCTTATTTTGTGTAAAAAAAATTAACATGAAACATTTATTTAATAATTTAATAATAAATAAAAAATAATTTGTTTATTTGTTTTACTTGTTTCATTTTTTTTTTGATTTGCTTATTTATTTTTCCATCTTATTTTGTGTCGAAAAATAAAAATTAACATGAAACATTTATTTAATAATTTAATAATAAATAAAAAATAATTTATAATAATTTATAATAATTTAATGTTTTATCAGAGCTTTTGCAAAGAACCAAAGCACTGAAAAAGTGGAGGGTATAGCAGAAGCATTGAAGACTATTATATTATATATATATTTATTAATATTTAATATAATTAATATTTATTAATATTTTTATTATATATATTTTTTTATTTTTTTATATATATATTTTTTTGTTTGTTTTTTGTTTTTTACTTGATGCGGCCCAGCCTCACCCAGACCCGAGCTCCAGTGGCCCCCAGGTAAATTGAGTTTGAGACCCCTGGTCTAAATAAACCATTCTGATTGGTCCATTTCAAGATTTACAAGGATTGCTTTGCAAATTACCGTCCGTGTTTTACCAACACCCAACAAGAACCGCTTTTTTAAAAAAAAACTTTGCAGTATTGCATACCGAAGTGCACTCGCCCGACGGGAATATCAGCCAACCAAGGCATACCGCATGGCTTCCTGCTTGGTCCCCTTAGTATGTTTACTTGTGTGTTTACAAAGTCAACTGGGATTGAGGGTAAAATACAAAATGTACGGATTGTTGTTTTTGCATCTTCAGGGAGACCTGGCTCAGGTTGTAGAGCGGTTGTATCCCAAAATGAGCGATCCGTGCCTCTTCCGAAGTATCCTTGTGCAATATACTGACCCCCCTAGTTGCCCTAATGCATTAATTAAATATGATAACATTGGGAAAGTGCCTTGAAGATAGAAAAGTTATACAAATAAATGGAAGATCCTGCAAAAAAGAGGACCAGGACTTTAGACCATCTTCACATGTACACCCGTGCTGTGTTTTCCAATCCGTTCATAGAGTCACGTCCGTTCCACCGCAAAACAAACAGCCCGCCGCCTCATCCTGCTGAGACCATCCCTTTAAAGCAAAGTCACGGTTTTCTTGTTTTTGGTTGGCGTTTGCCCGTTTCAGTGTTTGCACGGCCACAGAGGAACGGCAGAAAGGAAAAGAAATGAAGCAGAGTTTCATTCAACGCCTTTTTTTTTCCCTTGGCGGTACACCGTGTGTGTCGGTACATCTTGGAAAATGCAACGTTCGATTCTTTCTTATGTCGTGGGGGGAGTGTGTCAATTTCCTAGTAACCTTGCCCGGAGTTCTCTCCCTTTGGAAAGTCAATCGCCACCTTTTTCTTGTTTGTGTTCCGAGACACTCGGTGTGTCTAATTCCCTTTTTCACAGTGTCCAAACACACCGGGATGCACTCTATTGAAGCACAAACCTAAATTTTTATTTTATTTTTTTTGCAGGGCATCTGAGAAGTTAAAGGGCGCTTTCACACTACTTCCATTTTTAGTCCGTTTTAATCAAACTCTATTTTTTTTATCACTTTTTGGTGACCTACGTTTGATCAAGTGTGAATGCGGCACTCCGACTACGCTTCCATGTATGATCCACTAAGGCAGTGGTCTCAAACATGTGTCCCGCGGGCCGAATGTGGCCCGCAGGACGCTACTTTGAGGCCCCCGCCTTGATATGAAAGTTTAATGTTTGATATGTTTGCTGTATGGTATCATGTACCCAGAAAAAAATATTATGTTTGATTAATGTTCGTGTTAAAGGTTAAATAACTGTTAATAGTTATCCTCCCTATCCGTGTGGAAGCGGTAAGTTTTTGGCTATTTAAGTTGAAAGGAAATAACTCGAAGGCTACCGTTTAGAAGGCTAGCTCTCTAGTTTGCGAGACTCTGCAGTTGCGCAATATGTTGTAAAACAGGGGTCTCAAACACACGGCCCGCGGGCAAATTGTGGCCCGCAGGACACTAGTTTGAGGCCCCCGCCTTGATATGAAAGTTTAATGTTTGATATGTTTGTTGTATGGTATCATGTACCCAGAAAAAATGATTACGTTTGATTCATGTTCATGTTAAAGGTTAAATAACTGTTAATAGTTATCCTCCCTATCCGTGTGGAAGTGGTAAGTTTTTGGCTATTTCAGTTTAAAGGAAAATAACTTGAGTTTTAATTTGGTGGAAAATTGGGCTCTCTGTCGGACCGGAAAGAGTCCAAAAAGTCCTTTGTTGCAAATGAACAACTTTTATTACAACTGCTGATCCGAAATCGATGGAAAAGGTTCAAGAAAAGGCTTTAGAAACGTGACTAACTACCAACGTGTTACGTTCAATTTAGCGGTCAAATAGGTTTTGTGGCTTAAAGTGAGTTTTAATTTGGTGGAAACAGGCCCAAATGGGCTTTATTTTAATATGAAAGGTTGCCGACCCCCCCCCCCCCCCCCCCCCCCGCCATGTATGGACTCAATCAATATGAACACAAACTGTGTGTGAATATAAAATACAAAAAGAATGGATCTGCTTTCATGGATGACTATTCAATTATAAATTATAAACCAGGGGTCTCAAACATGCGGCCCGCGGGCCAAATGTGGCCCGCAGGACACTAGTTTGAGGCCCCCGCCTTGATATGAAAGTTAGTTTGATATGGATGCTGTATGGTATCATGTACCCAGAAAAAATGATTACGTTTGATTCATGTTCATGTTAAAGGTTAAATAACTGTTAATAGTTATCCTCCCTATCCGTGTGGAAGTGGTAAGTTTTTGGCTATTTAAGTTGAAAGGAAATAACTTGAAGGCTACCGTTTAGGTGGCTAGCTCTCTAGTTTGCGAGTTAGCATGTGTCTCGAGACCCTGCAGTTGCGCAATATGTTGTAAATAAACGGAACGCACGGAACGTTCCAGATGATTTTAACCAGGGGTCTCAAACATGCGGCCCGCGGGCCAAAAGTGGCCCGCAGGACACTACTTTGAGGCCCCCGCCTTGATATGAAAGTTTAATGTTATTTGATATGGATGCTGTATGGTATCATGTACCCAGAAAAAATGATTACGTTTGATTCATGTTCATGTTAAAGGTTAAATAACTGTTAATAGTTATCCTCCCTGTCCGTGTGGAAGTGGTAAGTTTGAAGTTTGGTATTCTTGATTTGTTTATTTATTTTTCATCTTATTTTGTATACTGCTTACCCATCTGTGAGCAGTGTATAGTACATCCATCATTTCTTCTTTTCTCTCCATCTCAGCTCTCATTTGCATTTTTTCAATACATGATAATATTTGGAAAGTCTAAGCCCCCCCCCCCCCCCCATCCCAAATAGACCCACACTGCATGTCGTGAGCCAAATCCAGCCGGGCAGCGCCATTAATGCGTGAGCACGGAGTACAATAGCGACGTGTTTAAAGGCAGCAGGGACGTTGGAAACAAGCAACAAGCAACAAGCGGCGGCCATTGTGATGGCGTCCGACAAGGAGGTCGGCCTTTTCAAACGATTCTTTGCAGAAGCACAACAGACGTAGTTATCTTTGTTTGGAGGAAATCATATCATGAAAGTAAAATAGGACATATTTCCGGGGATTCTAATTAGCCTCGGAGCAACAAGAAGGTCTTGACATTTAGCCCGAGGAAAATAACGGGACCCACACCAGGGACATCTTAGTGGGGGGAACGCAGGAACATGACAGCCTCTTCTTTGCTAGGCTCTTTTTAGGCAAACCAATTTATTTGGACAGAGGGGGTGGGGAACTTAGCTTTTAGCATAACATTAGCTCGCCTGCTTTAGGATAGAAATGTTAGGATATGTACTGTAGAAACAGTTTGACAACATTGGTGGAACTCAGTGTACTTGAACGCCTCATCATGTGAACAGCTCCTGCTGGGAATAAAGTGCAGAACAAAGGAGACCGACATGAAGTTGTCCATTGTTCTAAATATTGTGGGGTATATATTAAATCTGAAATAATTATATTAATACAATTAATTAATTTAAATAATACGGAAATCAATAATTAGTTCATTTAAATTAATGCATTGTTTTAAATTAATAAATTAAAATTAAAATTAAAATTAAAATTAAAATTAAAATTAAAATTAAAATTAAAATTAAAATTAAAATTAAAATTAAAATTAAAATTAAAATTAAAATTAAAATTAAAATTAAAATTAAAATTAAAAATTTTTGCTTACAGAAAAGCGGTAGAAAATGAATGAATGAATAATTATATTAATACAATTAATTAATTTAAATAATACAGAAATCAATAATTAGTTCATATAAATTAATCCATTGTATTAAATTAATGAATAAAATTAAAATTAAAATTAAAATTAAAATTAAAATTAAAATTAAAATTAAAATTAAAATTAAAATTAAAATTAAAATTAAAATTAAAATTAAAATTAAAAAAAAATAAAAATGTTTGCTTACAGACATGGATTCATGTTTTCCGGTGTCCAGGAATAGGAAGTACACGGATTTAGGTTGAATGTCGGAAGGGTAACTACTGTTGTAAACCATTAAACATTTCACTATTTTTAAATAATTCATTGATAAATATTCATTATTATTATTGTATTTACTAATGCCCTGTGATTGACTGGCAACCAGGCTTCTCGCCCAAAGACAGCTGGGATAGGCTCCAGCAACCCTTGCGACCCTTGTGAGGAAAAAGCAGTAGAAAATGAATGAATGAATAATTATATTAATACAATGAATTAATTTAAATAATACAGAAATCAATAATTAGTTCATTTAAATTAATGCATTGTATAAAATTAATAAATAAAAATAAATGATTAAAATTAAAATTAAAATTAAAATTAAAATTAAAATTAAAATTAAAATTAAAATTAAAATTGAAATTGAAATTGAAATTGAAATTGAAATTGAAATTAATAAAAAAATTAAAATGTGTGCTTACAGACATGGATAAATAATACAGAAATCAATAATTAGTTCATTTAAATTAATGCATTGTATTAAATTAATACATTAAAATTAAATTAAATTAAATTAAATTAAATTAAATTAAATTAAATTAAATTAAATTAAATTAAATTAAATTAAATTAAATTAAATTAAATTAAATTAAATTAAATTAAATTAAATTAAATTTAATTTAATTTAATTTAATTTAATTTAAATTAAAATGTGTGTTTACAGACACGGATTCATGTTTTTCCGGTGTCCAGGAATAGGAAGTACACGGATTTAGGTTGAATGTCGGAAGGGTAACTACCGTTGTAAACCATTAAACATTTCACTGTTTTTAAATAATATATATATATAATAATAATATTCATTATTATTATTGTATTTATGCACTGTGATTGACTGGCAACCAGTCTGGGATAGGCTCCAGCTTACGTCTGCCACCCCAGAAATTGATGTATGGATTGCATTAATACAATAATTTTAATCATCACATTGTTTTCCATTTTGTTCCCTGACTGTTTACCCAAAAACAAACAGAAACCAAGATCCAATACGTACGGAACCGTGATTATTCCCGCCTCATTCCCATTTTCTCTTCCCATCAAGACATGTCCGACTGTGTCTGCATCTCTTTTGTCCCACTCCTTTCTCCATCATCTATCTGTTCTATTCATTTTGTTTTCGCTCGGCCCTCTTTGTCGTCCAATTACGGCCGGGGCGCCGTGCTCATTTCCCCACCTGCATGGCATAGTTGTTGAGCGCCACGGCGCCTCAGCGCCTCAGCGCTTGTAACGCTTCCTCTTACCCGGAGTAATGTCGCCTGACTTTGACGGGCGGGGGAAATGAAATCACTGCTTGGGTTGTTGCGTGTTTCTCTTTCATTCTCCTTCGGTCTTCCTCCTTAGCATTTATGAGACGCCGCGACGGGGGCTATTTTTAGCCGGCTGACCGCCAGACGTTTGGCGTTGTGATTGCTGAGGGGGACAGCTCGTATTTCCACCAGGAAGTCGTTTTTTTTTTTTTTTTTTTTACTGTCATTATTACTTTATGTACTTAAAAATCCCGAGGGTGGTATTACCTTTGTGGGCTAATGCGCTAACAGCGCTATCTAGTGGAGTGGAGGGTCACTGTTGGTCACTGATGTCGTGTTGCTGAGGACGCAACCCACCTTAAAAATAGGGCATTAATTAATTAACGACAACTTAAAAACCCCGGTTAATTGCAGTTAATTGGTTGCAGACCCGACTGTGATGAATAAATTTTTGCAAGGTGTTTTTTTTTTTTTTAGGGATGTCTGATATTTGAACAAAAACAACCGGTCTCCATTTTGCCAGAAAACATCTCGATGATCGTCAAGACCTTTTGGGAAAATACTTTTTGGACTTTTTTGGAAAGTCTGGTGTATTTCCGAAAAAAGATCATAACAACGGTAAAATATGGTGGTGGTAGTGTGATGGTCTGGGGCTGTGTTGCTGCCCGGCCACTTTGTCACTGTTGGTCACTGATGTCGTGTTGCTGAGGACGCAACCCACCTTTAAAAATAGGACATTAATTAATTAACGACAACTTAAAAACCCCGGTTAATTGCAGTTAATTGGTTGCAGACCCGACTGTGATGAATAAATTTTTGCAAGGTGTTTTTTTTTTTTTAGGGATGTCTGATATTTGAACAAAAACAACCGGTCTCCATTTTGCCAGAAAACATCTCGATGATCGTCAAGACCTTTGGGAAAATACTTTTTGGACTTTTTTGGAAAGTCTGGCGTAAAAATAACACAGTATTTCATAAAACAGTAAAATATGGTGGTGGTAGTGTGATGGTCTTGGGCTGTGTTGCTGCCCGGCTATCTGTTGGTGACCTCCAGGTGATATCAACTTGGGTTCTTCAGCAGGACCATGATCCAAAACACACTAGCAAGTCCACCAAACCAAATGAAGATTTTGGAGCGGCCGAGTCCAAGTCCTGGACTGGATCCAAATGTGACAAAAATGTTGTTGGTTGAGATGAATCGAGATGATTATTTGTCCATATCCATAAGTCCAGCCGTGTCTTCTTCCCCACATTTATGCTCTCCTGCCGTTCACCCAATTTCAGAAGCGAGGGTCCTTGAAGGTCTCACTCCCTCACACTCTGATTACAAACATTTCACAGTGGCTGAAAGCATCCTACACTGTTTCTGGTGCCAGAAGCTGCAGCCATCGGTCATGGTCAGTGGAAGAACCGGGGGCGGGCCTGGAGAAGAATTGCCCGGAGACACATCCCAAACCTTCTTTTAACCCTTAGATGCACCAGTGACTGGACCCTACACTCTTCCTTAAGTGGCTCCAAAATCACCCATACTAGAATCAATGCCTTTTTATTGGTTAGGAATAATCACTTGATATTTGATATTTACTATTATATTTAGGAATGATTTCATGTGAATGGCATGATATCAAAAATATGATTTTTGAGGAATACCTGGAATATGAAATGATAACATTTTTTCATTACAAAGATATTTCAAGAAAACAACCTGACCGGGTCATTTTTGACCCACTTATGGAAGATTTCTTAAAATTTCTTAAAATGTATGAAAGATAAGTTAAAAATGTGAATGGTATGATATCAAAAACATGTTTTTTTAAGGAATACCTGGAATATGAAATGATAAAAATTTTTCATTATGAAGATATTTCAAGAAAACAACCTGACCGGGTCATTTTTGACCCACTTATGGAAGGTTGGGGTAGTAACACAAAAACTAAAATTTCTTAAAATGTTTAAAAGGTAAGTTAAAAATATGAATGGCATGATATCAAAAACATGTTTTTTTAGGAATACCTGGAATATGAAATGATAAAAAATTTCATTACAAAGATATTTCAAGAAAACAACCT
This sequence comes from Doryrhamphus excisus, assembly GCF_030265055.1. Lineage (NCBI taxonomy): Eukaryota > Metazoa > Chordata > Actinopteri > Syngnathiformes > Syngnathidae > Doryrhamphus > Doryrhamphus excisus. The sequence continues at coordinate 1,202,541 of NC_080484.1, forward strand.
GACCGGGTCATTTTTGACCCACTTATGGAAGATTTCTTAAAATTTCTTAAAATGTATAAAAGATAAGTTAAAAATGTGAACGGCATGATATCAAAAACATGTTTTTTGAGGAATACTTGGAATATGAAATGATGAAAAATTTTTCATTATGAAGATATTTCAAGAAAACAACCTGACCGGGTCATTTTTGACCCACTTATGGAAGGTTGGGGTAGTAACACAAAAACTAAAATTTCTTAAAATTTATAAAAGGTAACTTAAAAATGTGAATGGTATGATCGCAAAAATATGTTTTTTGAGGAATACTTGGAATATGAAATTATAAAAAAATTTCATTACGAAGATATTTCAAGAAAACAACCTGACCGGGTCATTTTTGACCCACTTATGGAAGGTTGGGGTAGTAACACAAAAACTAAAATTTCTTAAAATTTATAAAAGATAAGTTAAAAATATGAATGTCATGATATCAAAAACATGTTTTTTGAGGAATACCTGGAATATGAAATGATAAAATTTTTCATTATGAAGATATTTCAAGAAAACAACCTGACCGGGTCATTTTTGACCCACTTATGGAAGGTTGGGGTAGTAACACAAAAACTAAAATTTCTTAAAATGTATAAAACATAAGTTCAAAATGTGAACGGCATGATATCAAAAACATGTTTTTTGCGGAATACCTGAAATATGAAATGATAAAATTTTTCATTATGAAGATATTTCAAGAAAACAACCTGACCGGGTCATTTTTGACCCACTTATGGAAGATTTCTTAAAATTTCTTAAAATGTATAAAAGTTAAAAATGTGAATGGCATGATATGAAAAATATGTTTTTTGAGGAATACCTGCAATATGAAATTATAACAATTTTTAATTACAAAGATATTTCAAGAAAACAACCTGACCGGGTCATTTTTGACCCACTTATGGAAGAGTTCTTAAAATTTCTTAAAATGTATAAAAGATAAGTTAAAAATGTGAATGGCATGATATCAAAAATATGTTTTTAGAGGAATACCTGGAATATGAAATGATAAAAAAAATTTCATTATGAAGATATTTCAAGAAAACAACATGACCGGGTCATTTTTGACCCACTTATGGAAGGTTGGGGTAGTAACACAAAAACTAAAATTTCTTAAAACGTATAAAAGATAAGTTAAAAATATGAATGTCATGATATCAAAAACACGTTTTTTGAGGAATACCTGGAATATGAAATGATAAAATTTTTCATTATGAAGATATTTCAAGAAAACAACCTGACCGGGTCATTTTTGACCCACTTATGGAAGGTTGGGGTAGTAACACAAAAACTAAAATTTCTTAAAATGTATAAAACATAAGTTAAAAATGTGAACGGCATGATATCAAAAACATGTTTTTTGCGGAATACCTGAAATATGAAATGATAAAATTTTTCATTATGAAGATATTTCAAGAAAACAACCTGACCGGGTCATTTTTGACCCACTTATGGAAGATTTCTTAAAATTTCTTAAAATGTATAAAAGTTAAAAATGTGAATGGCATGATATGAAAAATATGTTTTTTGAGGAATACCTGCAATATGAAATTATAACAATTTTTAATTACAAAGATATTTCAAGAAAACAACCTGACCGGGTCATTTTTGACCCACTTATGGAAGAGTTCTTAAAATTTCTTAAAATGTATAAAAGATAAGTTAAAAATGTGAATGGCATGATATCAAAAATATGTTTTTAGAGGAATACCTGGAATATGAAATGATAAAAAAAATTTCATTATGAAGATATTTCAAGAAAACAACATGACCGGGTCATTTTTGACCCACTTATGGAAGGTTGGGGTAGTAACACAAAAACTAAAATTTCTTAAAATGTATAAAACATAAGTTAAAAATGTGAACGGCATGATATCAAAAACATGTTTTTTGCGGAATACCTGAAATATGAAATGATAAAATTTTTCATTATGAAGATATTTCAAGAAAACAACCTGACCGGGTCATTTTTGACCCACTTATGGAAGATTTCTTAAAATTTCTTAAAATGTATAAAAGTTAAAAATGTGAATGGCATGATATGAAAAATATGTTTTTTGAGGAATACCTGCAATATGAAATTATAACAATTTTTAATTACAAAGATATTTCAAGAAAACAACCTGACCGGGTCATTTTTGACCCACTTATGGAAGATTTCTTAAAATTTCTTAAAATGTATAAAAGATAAGTTAAAAATGTGAACGGCATGATATCAAAAACATGTTTTTTGAGGAATACTTGGAATATGAAATGATGAAAAATTTTTCATTATGAAGATATTTCAAGAAAACAACCTGACCGGGTCATTTTTGACCCACTTATGGAAGGTTGGGGTAGTAACACAAAAACTAAAATTTCTTAAAATGTTTAAAAGGTAAGTTAAAAATATGAATGGCATGATATCAAAAACATGTTTTTTTAGGAATACCTGGAATATGAAATGATAAAAAATTTCATTACAAAGATATTTCAAGAAAACAACCTGACCGGGTCATTTTTGACCCACTTATGGAAGATTTCTTAAAATTTCTTAAAATGTATAAAAGATAAGTTAAAAATGTGAACGGCATGATATCAAAAACATGTTTTTTGAGGAATACTTGGAATATGAAATGATGAAAAATTTTTCATTATGAAGATATTTCAAGAAAACAACCTGACCGGGTCATTTTTGACCCACTTATGGAAGGTTGGGGTAGTAACACAAAAACTAAAATTTCTTAAAATTTATAAAAGGTAACTTAAAAATGTGAATGGTATGATCGCAAAAATATGTTTTTTGAGGAATACTTGGAATATGAAATTATAAAAAAATTTCATTACGAAGATATTTCAAGAAAACAACCTGACCGGGTCATTTTTGACCCACTTATGGAAGGTTGGGGTAGTAACACAAAAACTAAAATTTCTTAAAATTTATAAAAGATAAGTTAAAAATATGAATGTCATGATATCAAAAACATGTTTTTTGAGGAATACCTGGAATATGAAATGATAAAATTTTTCATTATGAAGATATTTCAAGAAAACAACCTGACCGGGTCATTTTTGACCCACTTATGGAAGGTTGGGGTAGTAACACAAAAACTAAAATTTCTTAAAATGTATAAAACATAAGTTAAAAATGTGAACGGCATGATATCAAAAACATGTTTTTTGCGGAATACCTGAAATATGAAATGATAAAATTTTTCATTATGAAGATATTTCAAGAAAACAACCTGACCGGGTCATTTTTGACCCACTTATGGAAGATTTCTTAAAATTTCTTAAAATGTATAAAAGTTAAAAATGTGAATGGCATGATATGAAAAATATGTTTTTTGAGGAATACCTGCAATATGAAATTATAACAATTTTTAATTACAAAGATATTTCAAGAAAACAACCTGACCGGGTCATTTTTGACCCACTTATGGAAGAGTTCTTAAAATTTCTTAAAATGTATAAAAGATAAGTTAAAAATGTGAATGGCATGATATCAAAAATATGTTTTTAGAGGAATACCTGGAATATGAAATGATAAAAAAAATTTCATTATGAAGATATTTCAAGAAAACAACATGACCGGGTCATTTTTGACCCACTTATGGAAGGTTGGGGTAGTAACACAAAAACTAAAATTTCTTAAAATTTATAAAAGATAAGTTAAAAATATGAATGTCATGATATCAAAAACATGTTTTTTGAGGAATACCTGGAATATGAAATGATAAAATTTTTCATTATGAAGATATTTCAAGAAAACAACCTGACCGGGTCATTTTTGACCCACTTATCTATCTAAGGGTTAAAGAGCAAACATACTGTACCCCTTGCTTCTCCACGAGCAGCCAAATGGGTACCGAGGCAGGGATGGGGACCGCCTGATATTAAAAGATATGTGGACTTTTGATCCATAAATGTCGTTTGATCTCTCGGCTATCAGTCGGAATCCACGTGTCTCGAGGCTGGCGTTCTCCAGACGCTGTTACCTTCCTCTCCTGCGGATACCTAATCTGATTTTAAGCGTACTTCCAAATGCTCACCTCCAGAGACGAGCCCCCCCACTCGCCTGTGACACCTCCACTTTGCTCCTCCTGCCTGTGCTCGGCGTTTTGATGCTGGCCAACACCATTGATTTTCCTGCCTTCTTCTCAGAACCTGACTGATGGTCCAAAGCCTGGACTCGGGCGGCCCTTCTTACAAATGTTAGCTTGGGGTGAAGACGGTCCAGCAATGGACGAGAATGGAGTAGAAGGTCATGGCAATGCTTGTATTGCGATCCGAGGCAGTGGTGTCCAAAGTGTGGCCTGGGGGCCTTTTGTGGCCGCTGGCAATTTTTTTTAATGTCTGTTGCAGTACTTGCTAACTCGCAAACTCGAGAGCTAGCCACCTAAACGGTAGCCTTCGAGTTATTTCCTTTCAACTTAAACTGCCAAAAACTTACCACTTCCACACGGATAGGGAGGATAACTATTAACAGTTATTTAACCTTTAACATGAACATGAATCAAACGTAGTAATTTTTTCTGGGTACATGATACCATACAGCATCCATATCAAAGTATGCATTACATATCAAGGCGGGGGCCTCAAAGTAGTGTCCTGCGTGCCACATTTGGCCCGCGGGCCGCATATTTGAGACCCCTGCTTTAAGGTAACGGTACGCACCAAGCAACCCAAAAATGGTTTCACTTATTTGTGGTGCACAAGGACATTCGTTTGAGTGCGGTTTTCCTTGATTTGGTATTCCATGAGGTTGGAATACAATGTTCCTGGAGTTCCTGGATGAAAAGTGACTTTGTCATGTGGTGTTTTGCATTGTGTGTAGGAGATACACAGTGTTGTATTTCTCCATACTTATGTTCCAAGATGGTTCTTCTTCTCCTCGTTCCAACCAACTCTCGTCACTGTCCAAAATATGAACATTTTTGTTTTGGAGCGAGTGCTGAGACAGCTGAGTTTGACCTGAAGAGACGGTCTACCTGCACCTCGTACAGGAACTACTCTCATGGAGAAATACACCTGACAGAGTAATACTAGAATACCTCAACATCCCATAAACTGCATAAATGCATGATGCAAGAAACTCGTAGAATAGTGTCAAAAAGTGTTTGCACCTTTCCTGGTTTCTTAGTTTTTTGTGACACTTACATGTTTCATATCATAAACATATTTAAATATTAATCAATGACAACACAACTGAACACAAAATACTTTTTAATTGACACTTTTTATTAATAAGGGACAAAATATATCCAATAAAACATAACTTAACTGAGATGAATTGAGCTCTTGAGCACTTTCTAAAGCTTTGGGACTCCAGCCAGCCACAGTGAGAGCAATTATCCACAAATAATATGAGTGTAAAGGTGACTATAGGGGTGTTATTTCATGTCAATAAGACTCTAATCATGTTTAAAAGTGTAATTAGAATGTGGTAAACAGCTTTTCTATGTCTTATATGTCTTATTGTCTCTTATTATGTCTACAATATTGGGTAATATGAGCGTAAAGGTGATTATAGGGGTGTTATGTCATGTTGAGAAGGCTCTAATCATGTTTAAAAGTATAATTAGAAGGTGATAAAAATGTTTACTATGTCTTATATGTCTTATTGTCTCTTATTATGTCTACTATATTGGGTAATATGAGTGTAAAGGGGACTATAGGGGTGTTATTTCATGTCGAGAAGGCTCTAATCATGTTTAAAAGTGTAATTAGAAAGTGGTAAACAGGTTTCCTATGTCTTATATGTCTTATTGTCTCTTATTATGTCTACTATATTGGGTAATATGAGCGTAAAGATGACTATAGGGGTGTTATTTCATGTCGAGAAGGCTCTAATCATGTTTAAAAGTGTAATTAGAAAGTGGTAAACAGGTTTCCTATGTCTTATATGTCTTATTGTCTCTTATTATGTCTACTATATTGGGTAATATGAGCGTAAAGGTGACTATAGGGGTGTTATTTCATGTCGAGAAGGCTCTAATCATGTTTAAAAGTGTAATTAGAAGGTGGTAAACATGTTTCCTATGTCTTATATGTCTTATTGTCTCTTATGTCTACTATATTGGGTATTATGAGTGTAAAGGTGACTATAGGGGTGTTATTTCATGTCGAGAAGGCTCTAATCGTGTTTAAAAGTGTAATTAGAAGGTGGTAAACAGGTTTCCTATGTCTCATATGTCTTATTGTCTCTTATTATGTCTACTATATTGGGTAACAAGGTGGATATAGGGGTGTTATTTCATGTTGAGAAGGCTCTAATCATGTTTAAAAGTGTAATTAGAAGGTGGTAAACAGGTTTCCTATGTCTTATATGTCTTATTGTCTCTTATTATGTCTACCATATTGGGTATTATGAGCGTAAAGGTGACTATAGGGGTGTTATGTCATGTCGAGAAGACTCTAATAATGTTTAAAAGCGTAATTAGAAGTTGGTAAACAGGTTTCCTATGTCTTATATGTCTTATTTTCTCTTATTATATCTACTATATTGGGTAATATGAGTGTAAAGGTGACTATAGGGGTGTTATTTCATGTTGAGAAGGCTCTAATCGTGTTTAAAAGTGTAATTAGAAGGTGGTAAACAGGTTTTTCCTATGTCTTATATGTCTTATCGTCTCTTATTATGTCTACTATATTGGGTAATATGAGTTTAAAGGTGACTATAGGGGTGTTATTTCATGTCGAGAAGGCTCTAATCATGTTTAAAAGTGTAATTAGAAGCTGGTAAACAGGTTTTTCCTATGTCTTATATGTCTTATCGTCTCTTATTATGTCTACTATATTGGGTAATATGAGTTTAAAGGTGACTATAGGGGTGTTATTTCATGTCGAGAAGGCTCTAATCATGTTTAAAAGTGTAATTAGAAAGTGGTAAACAGGTTTCCTATGTCTTATATGTCTTATTGTCTCTTATTATGTCTACTATATTGGGTAACAAGGTGGATATAGGGGTGTTATTTCATGTTGAGAAGGCTCTAATCATGTTTAAAAGTGTAATTAGAAGGTGGTAAACAGGTTTCCTATGTCTTATATGTCTTATTGTCTCTTATTATGTCTACCATATTGGGTATTATGAGCGTAAAGGTGACTATAGGGGTGTTATGTCATGTCGAGAAGACTCTAATAATGTTTAAAAGCGTAATTAGAAGTTGGTAAACAGGTTTCCTATGTCTTATATGTCTTATTTTCTCTTATTATATCTACTATATTGGGTAATATGAGTGTAAAGGTGACTATAGGGGTGTTATTTCATGTCGAGGAGGCTCTAATCATGTTTAAAAGTGTAATTAGAAGGTGGTAAACAGATATTCTATGTCTTATATGTCTTATTGTGTCTGATTATGTGTACTATATTGAGTAATATGAGCGTAAAGGTGACTATAGGGGTGTTATTTCATGTTGAGAAGGCTCTAATCATGTTTAAAAGTGTAATTAGAAGGTGGTAAACAGGTTTCCTATGTCTTATATGTCTTATTGTCTCTTATTATGTTTACTATATTGGGTAATATGAGTGTAAAGGTGACTATAGGGGTGTTATGTCATGTCGACCAGACTCTAATCATGTTTAAAAGTGTAATTAGAATGTGGTAAACAGCTTTTTTATGTCTTATATGTCTTATTGTCTCTTATTATGTCTACTATATTGGGTAATATGAGTGTAAAGGTGACTATAGGGGTGTTATTTTATGTCGAGAAGACTCTAATCATGTTTAAAAGTGTAATTAGAAGGTGGTAAACAGGTTTCCTATGTCTTATATGTCTTATTGTCTCTTATAATGTCTACTATATTGGGTAATATGAGTGTAAAGGTGACTATAGGGGTGTTATTTCATGTCGAGAAGGCTCTAATCATGTTTAAAAGTTTAATTAGAAGGTGGTAAACAGGTTTCCTATGTCTTATATGTCTTATTTTCTCTTATTATGTCTGCTATATTGGGTAATATGAGTGTAAAGGTGACTATAGGGGTGTTATTTCATGTCGAGAAGACTCTAATAATGTTTAAAAGCGTAATTAGAAGTTGGTAAACAGGTTTCCTATGTCTTATATGTCTTATTGTCTCTTATTATGTCTACTATATTGGGTAATATGAGTGTAAAGGTGACTATAGGGGTGTTATTTCATGTCGAGAAGACTCTATTAATGTTTACAAGTGTAATTAGAAGGTGGTAAACAGGTTTCCTATGTCTTATTGTCTCTTATTATGTTTACTATATTGGGTAATATGAGCGGAAAGGTGACTATAGGGGTGTTATTTCATGTCGAGAAGGCTCTAATCGTGTTTAAAAGTGTAATTAGAAGGTGGTAAACATGTTTCCTATGTCTTATATGTCTTATTGTGTCTGATTATGTGTACTATATTGAGTAATATGAGCGTAAAGGTGACTATAGGGGTGTTATTTCATGTTGAGAAGGCTCTAATCATGTTTAAAAGTGTAATTAGAAGGTGGTAAACAGGTTTCCTATGTCTTATATGTCTTATTGTCTCTTATTATGTTTACTATATTGGGTAATATGAGTGTAAAGGTGACTATAGGGGTGTTATGTCATGTCGACCAGACTCTAATCATGTTTAAAAGTGTAATTAGAATGTGGTAAACAGCTTTTTTATGTCTTATATGTCTTATTGTCTCTTATTATGTCTACTATATTGGGTAATATGAGTGTAAAGGTGACTATAGGGGTGTTATTTTATGTCGAGAAGACTCTAATCATGTTTAAAAGTGTAATTAGAAGGTGGTAAACAGGTTTCCTATGTCTTATATGTCTTATTGTCTCTTATTATGTCTACTATATTGGGTAATATGAGTGTAAAGGTGACTATAGGGGTGTTATTTCATGTTGAGAAGGCTCTAGTCATGTTTAAAAGTGTAATTAGAAGGTGGTAAAGAGGTTTCCTATGTCTTATATGTCTTATTGTCTCTTATTATGTCTACTACATTGGGTAATATGAGTGTAAAAGTGACTATAGGGGTGTTATGTCATGTCGAGAAGACTCTAATAATGTTTAAAAGCGTAATTAGAAGTTGGTAAACGGGCTTCCTATGTCTTATATGTCTTATTGTCTCTTATTATGTCTACTATATTGGGTAATATGAGTGTAAAGGTGACTTTAGGGGTGTTATGTCATGTCGAGAAGGCTCTAATCATGTTTAAAAGTGTAATTAGAAGGTGGTAAACATGTTTCCTATGTCTTTTATGTCTTATTTTCTCTTATTATGTCTGCTATATTGGGTAATATGAGTGTAAAAGTGACTTTAGGGGTGTTATTTCATGTCGAGAAGGCTCTAATAATTTTTAAAAGTGTAATTAGAAGTTGGTAAACAAGTTATTTTCTATGATTATGTCAACAATACTGGGTAATACATGTGACTATTGGAGAGTATAATCGTACTTGACAGAAATTGACTTCTCCCTGTTGGGTGTGGAACCAAAGAATCACCTAAAACGAGGAATGACTGTTAAATGCAAAGATTTGCAGGAGGGAGGTCTCACTCTGTCAGAATCCTTGCCACCACCCAGGATGTGAGCGACAGGATGAAGAGCTCCGAGTCGCAGATCGGTCTTCACCGCGGACAGATAATTAGAAGAACGCTGCCGGTTTTTGTAATGTTTTAAACGCTGGCTTTGGAATGCGGATATATATCGGCGGCCAACGCGATTGGGGCGTCAATTTCACGCTATCAATAATTTTAACGTTAGCTTCAAAGAAAACGTCTGCGCTAGCAAGAGGAGCGTAGCATCGGCGACATAATACCAGCTCGCACACGCTCATGCATATTATAAGCAGTGTTGGCATAATCTCAGCTGCTTCGCCGCGCACAATTCGCACGCTTTTATTGTAAACGCAGGCAGCAACACCCCCCCCACACCCCCCCCCCCCTCCATGTGCTATTTATTATTTTGATACTCTTCATTTTTTAGGGAGGGCATATTATTAATTATTCATTTCTCTCGCAAGCTTGCAAATGTCATCCCCGTGAGATTAATACGAAGCACATCCGTCCCACTTCCTGGACGACGACGACAACAACAACACCAGCTAGCCCACGCGGCGGCCAAACGGCTAGCGAGCCCCTGACCTCCAGCGCAGTTAATTAATCACAGGCGGGTCGTTAATCTCGGCGTGATTATCTGTGATATTTTGCAGGCCGTTTGCATTCCCTGCCAAGCCGCCACCGTTTGATCTTTGACGGCCTTTACATGATTCCATCAACATCAATCAGCTTCATCACGCGCCTCTTCCTCGTTAATTGGGGGGGAAGCGCGGCGTCGCTCGGGGTGATGAAGGCGGGCAGCGATTGGCCATCATTAGATTTGATTTCGGCAGAAGCATGCGGGGTCAAATATCGCCCCGTGGAAGCACGCTGGTGCTACGTCCATGCTGCGCCGATGCTGCGCTGATTCTGCGCTGATGCTGTGCTGATGCTGCGCCGATGCTACGCTGATGCTACACTGGTGGTACGCTGATGCTACACTGATGCTACGCTGAAGCTACACTGATGCTATGCTTGTGCTACACTGATGCTGCGCTGATGCTGCGCCGATGCTGCGCCGATGCTGCGCCGATGCTGATGCTGCGCCGATGCTACGCTGATGCTACACTGACGCTAGGCTGGTGCTCCGCTGATGCTATGCTGGTGCTACGCTGATGCTATGATGAGGCTACGCTGGTGCTACGCTAATGTTATGCTGATGCTACACTGATGCTACACTGATGCTATGCTTGTGCTACACTTGTGCTACGCTGATGCTATGCTGATGCTATGCTGATGCTATGCTGATGCTATGCTGATGCTACACTAATGCTACGCTGATGCTATGCTTGTGCTACACTGATGCTACGCTGATGTTATGATGATGCTACGCTGGTGCTACGCTGATGCTGCGCTGATGCTATGTTGAGGCTACGCTGGCGCTACACTGATGCTATGCTGGTGCTACGCTGATGCTATGCTGATGCTACGCTGATGCTATGCTGATGCTACGCTTGTGCTACACTGGTGCTAAGCTGATGCTATGCTGATGCTATGCTGATGCTACACTGATGCTACACTGATGCTACGCTTGTGCTACACTTGTGCTACGCTGATGCTATGCTGATGCTCTGATGATGCTACGTTGGTGCTATGCTGATGCTACGCTGATGCTACGATGATGCTACGCTGATACTATGCTGGTGCTACGCTGATGCTACGATGATGCTACACTGATGCTATGCTGATGCTATGCTTGTGCTACACTGGTGCTACACTGATGCTACGCTGATGCTACACTGATGCTACGCTGATGCTATGTTTGTGCTACACTGGTGCTACACTGATGCTATGCTGATGCTATGCTGATGCTACACTGGTGCTACGCTGATCCTACGCTGGTGCTACACTAATACTACGCTGATGCTATGCTGCGTATTCAGCACTTTCTCTTATCTGAGTCTGAGTTGGGAGGGCAGCAGTGTCAGTAGGGAAGCCCAGACTTCCCATTCTTCCCGGTCTTCCCGGTCTTCCCGGTCTTTGGCCACCAAGGCGTTCCCAGGCCAGCTGTGAGACATAATCCCTCCAGCGTGTCCTCCATCTGCCCCTGGGCACTCCTGGGAACTTCAAGGGTGCAGTTTTTAAACCATTCATAAACAGGTCATATTGGATATACCCCATCATAACTGGTGCTAACTTTTTTTCAGCTTTGGGAAAAATCTCCACGTTTAAAATATGTATGGCTTTATGAATTGTATTTGGAGCTTTTACAATCCTAATGAAAGTGTGACCTGCTATGTGTATCATCATCATCATCAGTGATGTTAGTTGAAAATAGTTGAAAAATGAAACAAAAAAAAGTTGAATTATAACCAAAAGGTCAGAATTTTACAAAATTAAACTTAAATTTCTGAGGAAAAAATATATCATTTTATTAATACTGACTTAATAAAAAAATACATTATTTTTTAAAAGTGTAATATTTGTTATTTTTGTAATATTTAGAAAAGTTCTAATGTTATGAGAATTAAGTCAAAATATGATGTTAACAAAGTATACAAAATGTACAAAACCAAGTTGAAATAGTTGGAAAAAAAACACCAGAAATGTAAATAATAGCTGTACTTCTATGAGCATAAAGTCAAAATATAAAGACAAAAAAGTCATATTCTCATGAGGAAAAAAGTAGCAAATTTGACAAGAATAAACTTGTAATATTATGAGAAAAATAATGTCATTTTAGTAGCACAGAGTTAAAATATTGAACAATATAGAACATTTTTTAAGTGTAATATTATGAGAAACAAACAACTTTTACAATCAGTAACTGTTGCATTTGTTCACTTCCTGCTTTCCTGATATAATTTTTTTAACTTAAATTTTTTTTTAAACTTTTACAATCTGTAACTTACATTTGTTCACTTCCTGCTTTCCTGATATAATTTTTTTAACTTAATTTTTTTTTTAAACTTTTACAATCTGTAACTTACATTTGTTCACTTCCTGCTTTCCTGATATAATTTTTTTAACTTAAATTTTTTTTTAAACTTTTACAATCTGTAACTTACATTTGTTCACTTCCTGCTTTCCTGATATAATTTTTTTAACTTAAATTTCTAATGAAATCCTAATGAAAGTGTGACCTGCTATGTGTATCATCATCATCATCATCATCAGGGATGCATGTATCTTTAGTTTCAGACTAGCAAACCGTGTTTCGATAACCTTCCATGCCGTTTTTTTACCACACATACTGCATAAAGTACACAACCAGCCAGGTTGTGTACTTTGTACGCATGCAGTCAACAAGCGGGGCCTGATAAGCTCCCATCTAATCCCCTTATTTATTTCCAAATTGGCAATAACCCCCCCCCCCCCCCCTCTCTACGTATGGCCACCCTTTGCGCCTTTGTTGATGATAACACCAAGAAGTTATTTCCCGAAACTCCGAAGTGGTCCAATTAGCCTTAATAGCAGATAAGTGATTAGGACCTAATGCAGAGATTTGGCCCATTTACTTCCTGCAGCCATTCATAGGAAAGCCGAGGTAACAGGAAGCCAGATTACAGACTTCATTTTCCTGGCTCCCCAAGGGGGGTGTGGGGGTGGGGGGGGGGGGGGGGCAAATGGCCAATGATGGTGTTGTGATTACATTTCTGCAGAAACGGGGGGTCTTTCCAGATTGCCGGAATCTCATTGATCTTCACGGGGGTTGGCCAACTTTCCAGTTTGGGACTTGCCCATAAAAGGTATGCCCATAGTCATTGGGACCCAAACATACAAGAGGCTGAAGGAGGGTAGGAGGGGCCCTGAGGGACCAGTTGAGGAGCCTCCAGCATCTAGTTGGGGTATCCCCCAGTGGGGGGTTACAGGCATGCCAACCTATGACTCTCTGGGGGAGGGGGGGGGGGGGGTTGTGTCTCATAGCGGGCAAGGAAATGGAAGACCGGGAACTTTGGGCTTCCCTAAGGCTGGTGCCCGGATAGAAAATGGATGGATGGATGGATAGATGGGTGGATGGATGAAGGGACAGATGGTTGGATGGATGAGTGGATGGGTGGATGATTGGGTGGGTGATGGATGGATGGATGGATGCACGGATGGATGGACGGTGGATGGATGGATGGTTTGTTGTGGCAGCATCACAACAAATATCAGATGGCTGGATGGATGGACGGACAATGGACGGATGGGTGGGTGGATGGATGGATAAATGGATGGATAAATGGATAAATGGATAAATGGATAAATGGATAAATGGATGGATGGATGGATGGACGGACGGACGGATGGACAGATGGACAGATGGACAGATGGATGGATGGATGAATGGATGGATGAATGGATAAATGGATGGACAGATGGATGGATGGATGGATGGATGGATAAATGGGTGGATGGATGGATGGATGCATAAATGGATGGATGGATGGACAGATGGATGGATGGACGGATGAATGGATAAATGGATGGATGGATGGACAGACGGATGGATGGATGGATGGATGGATGGATGGATGGATGGATGGATGGATGGATAAATGGATGGATGGATGGATGGTTTGTTGTGGCGGCATCACAACAAATATCAGATGGATGGATGGATAAATGGATGGATGGATAAATGGATGGACGGATGGACAGATGGACAGATGGATGGATGAATGGATAAATGTATGGATGGACAGATGGATGGATGGATCGATAAATGGGTGGATGGATGGATAAATGGATGGATGGATGGACGGACCGATGGACGGATGGATGGATGGATAAATGGATGGATGGATGGATGGATAAATGGATGGATGGATGGATGGATGGATGGATGGATGGATAAATGGATGGATGGATGGATGGATGGATGGATGGATAGATGGATAAATGGATGGATGGTTTGTTGTGGCGGCATCACAACAAATATCAGATGGATGGATGGATGGATGGATGATGGATGGATGGATGGATGGATGGACGGATGGATGGGTGGATGGATGGGTGGATGGGTGGATGGATGGATGGATGGATGATGGATGGATGGATAAATGGATGGATGGATAAATGGATGGATGGATGGATAAATGGATGGATGGATGGATGGATGGGTGGATGGACGGACAGATGGGTGGATGGATGGGTGGATGGATGGACAGATGGGTGGATGGATGGATGGATGGATGGATGGATGGATGGATGGATAAATAGGTGGATGGATGGATGGATGGACCGATGGACGGATGGACAGATGGATGGTTTATTGTAGCGGCATCACAACAAATATCAGAAAAAGCCAAACACTTTAGGTCAGTAGGACCTTACCTTAGATCTTCCAAGATCCTTTCTAATCTCCAGTCAATGGATTTTGGTGGAGTTGTCATGCTGTCATGACTAGTAATGCATCTCCATCCTCTTCATGCATAAAGTCAGGCGCCACGTTGAGGCGTTTATGGGGTGTGGCTGAAAGGCGAGCGCTGTAAACAATTCGATTAGACGTCGGTAGACAAGATGAGTCATGAAAATGAGGAAGGACGCATTAAGAAGAAGATATGGACGTTGGGTGCTAGGCTAAGTGCTCTCCTTTTTTGGGGGGTACTAAACTTTCATTTTTGCTATCCAGCTAATTCCCAGACAGTATGCTAAGTATGACACTAAAATTATGTTTATTTCATGGGTTCTTGAAATGAATGGTGAATATCATCGATCGTGTTTATTTGCACTAACAAATATATTTTGGTTGGAAAAGTGCCAGCAATTTTATTCCTATAATGCAGCACTGATATGACAAATCTGATTAAGTATTCGTTGAAGTATACGCTGTAAAAAAAAACACAACCAGCCTCTCTCCTAAATAACATAGAGTTGAAATATTAAAGAAAAAGTTATTTTTAAAAACTGTAATATTATGAGAAACAAACCAGATTTTTTGGAAACTAGTGATGACCCCGAAAGGTCCATTTTAGAAGCACTGAGTTCAAATATTAACAAAAAAAATACATTGTTAATAAAACAAAAGTCTAATATTACGAGAAACAAATAAAACGATGAGTAAAATTGTAATATTCAGGAAAAATTGTTTGTGGAAAAAAAGTTATAATGTGATGAACATACAGTCAAAATATTACCGTAAAAAGTCACATAGCATAGCATAAATATAAAAAAATATGTTATTTTTTAAAGTTTAATATTATGAGGAAAAAAACTTTTGGAAGATCAGATTGCATAAAAAGTGATGTTATGAAAATAGTTGAAAAATGAAACCAAAAAAAAGTTGAATTATAACCAAAAGGTCAGAATTTTAAAAAATTAAACTTAAATTTCTGAGGAAAAAATATATCATTTTATTAATACTGACTTAATAAAAAAAATACATTATTTTTTAAAAGTGTAATATTTGTTATTTTTGTAAAATTGAGAAAAGGTCTAAAGTTATGAGAATAAAGTCAAAATATTATGGCAACAAAATATTCAAAATTTACAAAACCAAGTTGAAATAGTTGGGAAAAAAACCCACCAGAAATGTAAATAATAGCTGTACTTCTATGAGCATAAAGTCAAAATATAAAGACAAAAAAGTCATATTCTCATGAGGAAAAAAGGTAGCAAATTTGACAAGAATAAACTTGTAATATTATGAGAAAAATAATGTCATTTTAGTAGCACAGAGTTGAAATATTGAACAATATAGAACATTTTTCAAGTGTAATATTATGAGAAACAAACAACTTACAATCAGTAACTGTTGCATTTGTTCACTTCCTGCTTTCCTGATATAAAGTTTTTTTAACTTAATTTTTTTTTAAACTTTTACAATCTGTAACTTACATTTGTTCACTTCCTGCTTTCCTAATATTTTTTTAAACTTAAATTTTTTTTTAAACTTTTACAATCAGTAACTCTTACATTTGTTCACTTCCTGATTTCCTAATATAATTTTTTTTAAAACTAAATTTTTTTTACTTTTACAATCAGTAACTCTTACATTTGTTCACTTCCTGCTTTCCTAATATACATTTTTTAAATTTATTTATTTTTTACTTTTACAATCAGTAACTCTTACATTTGTTCACTTCCTGCTTTCCTAATATATATTTTTTGAAACTTATTTTTTTTACTTTTACAATCAGTAACTCTTACATTTGTTCACTTCCTGCTTTCCATATTTTTTTTTTAATTTTTTAATTTTTGAATTTTTTGTTTGGTACCGGAGTACGAGGTGATATTCCAAGTTGAAATAGTTGGAAAAAAAAAGACCAGAAATGTAAATAATAGCTGTACTTCTATGAGCATAAAGTCAAAATATAAAGACAAAAAAGTCATATTCTCATGCGGAAAAAAAAGTAGCAAATTTGACAAGAATAAACTTGTAATATTATGACAAAAATAAAGTCATTTTAGTAGCACAGAGTATGAAATATTGAAGAAAAAAATTTTTTTCAAGTGTAATATTATGAGAAAAACAAAATGATGAATAAAGTTTGAATTTTTTTTTTTTTAAATAAGCTTGAGGAAAATATTATAGTGAACGGGAATATGTCAACATATGATGGAAGTAAAACCAATGACTGCTAACAAGGATATTTTGACTTGGTCACGGGTCGGGATCTGACCACCTGAGCCAGACTACTCGAGTACTAAGCCACTCCATCTTTGTTCCAACAAAACCACCATAACAACTCTGAAGATGTCTGAAGAGTCAAGGGGGTAAACTTAGAAAATCAGCAGGCGATCCAAGTTTTTAGCATCTCCAAAAGGAAGCTTTGGTAAACTACATGGAGGTGAACCATCAAGCCACCTGTGAAAATCCGACTATTATCCAACATTTCCCTCCTGAGAGCCATTCCCTCCACACTCCTATTAACACGAGCCGTTCTTTATGTTTTTGTTGTGATGAAAAGCACAGCGTGACGTGAAGGTCACGCGTTTGAATTCCGCCGTAATAAAACCCGAAGAAAAAAAAATGAAGGAGCGGGGCAGCTGATGGCGTGAATGTTTTGAATGTCATGAAACCGCCATGTTTTGCTTTTGCGGTGCAAACCACCCCGAGATAAATAAGTGTATGTTTTATACACTTTATACACCAACCGGCTCAACTACTTTTTAATTTGTGCACGGCCAGCCTCTGGTGGAAGTAATGCCGCGCTGAAACTTAATCATCCCGACAACATTAGCTGGATTTATTCACCCTTTAATAACCAACTCCGCTAATGGCGCGGCTACGAGATGCGTGTTTGCTTAGTGATTTCTGCTTTCCGGTGTACAAACACAACATAAAAAGTAGTACCGTGATGCTAGTTGACTTCTGAGTTTAAAATCAAATCGAAAAATAACATTTTTTAATTTTTGAATTTGTTCACTTCCTGCTTTCCTGATATAATTTTTTTAACTTAAATTTTTTTTTAAACTTTTACAATCTGTAACTTACATTTGTTCACTTCCTGCTTTCCTAATATTTTTTTTTAAACTTAATTTTTTTTTTAACTTTTACAATCAGTAATTGTTACATTTGTTCACCTCCTGCTTTCCTAATGTAATTTTTTTGAAACTTATTTTTTTTTACTTTTACAATCAGTAACTCTTACATTTGTTCACTTCCTGCTTTCCTAAAATATATTTTTTGAAACTTAATTTTTTTTACTTTTACAATCAGTAACTCTTACATTTGTTCACTTCCTGCTTTCCATAATTTTTTTTTTTTAATTTTTGAATTTTTTGTCCGGAACCGAAGTACAAGGTGATATTCCAAGTTGAAATAGTTGGGGAAAAAAAAGACCAGAAATGTAAATAATAGCTGTACTTCTATGAGCATAAAGTCAAAATATAAAGACAAAAAAGTCATATTCTCATGAGGAAAAAAGTAGCAATTTTGACTAGAATAAACTTGTAATATTATGAGAAAAATAAAGTCATTTTAGTAGCACAGAGTTGAAATATTGAACAATATAGAACATTTTTTAAGTGTAATATTATGAGAAACAAACAACTTTTACAATCAGTAACTGTTGCATTTGTTCACTTCCTGCTTTCCTGATATAATTTTTTTAACTTAATTTTTTTTTTACTTTTACAATGTGTAACTTACATTTGTTCACTTCCTGCTTTCCTAATATTTTTTTTTAAACTTAATTTTTTTTTAAAACTTTTACAATCAGTAATTGTTACATTTGTTCACTTCCTGCTTTCCTATTATAATTTTTTTTAAACTTATTTTTTTTTACTTTTACAATCAGTAACTCTTACATTTGTTCACTTCCTGCTTTCCTAATATAAATTTTTTGTAACTTAATTTTTTTTTACTTTTACAATCAGTAACTCTTACATTTGTTCACTTCCTGCTTTCCATATTTTTTTTTAATCTTTGAATTTTTGAATTTTTTGTCCCATACCGAAGTACGAGGTGATATTCCAAGTCGAAATAGTTGGAAAAAACACCAGAAATGTAAATAATAGCTGTACTTCTATGAGCATAAAGTCAAAATATAAAGACAAAAAAGTCATAATTTCATGAGGAAAAAAGTAGCAATTTTGACTAGAATAAACTTGTAATATTATGAGAAAAATAAAGTCATTTTAGTAGCACAGAGTATGAAATATTGAAGAAAAAAATAATTTTTAAAGTGTAATATTGTGAGAAAAACAAAACGATGAATAAAGTTTGAAAAATAACATCAAACACAGCAAAATGTACATTTTTTTTGTGTCTCGGCATGTGAGTCTGCCGCCGTCTTGGAGGCGACCACCCTTGCATGTTGTTTACGACATGAACTAATTTCAACGTGAATAGTCAGCCATATTCTCCAGAAGCCAACTGCTCAGTTTGTATTGATTTGCGTCCTTGCACGCAAATTTTTTTATTCCAGTCTACCTGTCATTATTCCCAAAGACCTTGTCCCGGCTCTTATCTATTTCGGAGCCAGCAGCAGATTTTTCTCTTGGCCGTGTCACACCAGTATAAAGACAGGTTGTATAATAAAACCAAAACAAAGTAAAAGTACTCACCCTGGAGAGAGACCAGGACGGTGTTAAAGCTGCAGACCGATGACAGTTAGAGAACGTTTAATGTTGTTGCAATTATGTGTGAATTATTTCATGTAAAACGTGGCTAGTGTCCATGTTTGATGCTGTCTTGCAAATTCCCGACCACCAACGTTGCGGCCTTGAAGGAAACGTGTTGAAGTAGACCCCACTCGTCACCAGTAGCAACCGTCATTTGGACTGAGGACAGTCCCGGGTTTTGACAATGCCAATGACCGTTTTGGGTCTACCGTTTCATGTTTTTGTTCCGTAACCCTCCGGATCTTTGAAGTAGTACTTTGTAACGACGGTCTGACCGCAGTAGAAATGTTGTAGAATATTCCTTTCCATGTATACCATTGCTTTCGGAAAGGTCATTCGGAAAGATTCCATTCGGAAAGAGAAAAACGTGGCTAGTGTCCATGTTTGATGCTGTCTTGCAAATTCTCGACCACCAATGTTGTGGCCTTGAAGGAAACGTGTTGAAGGTAGACCGCACTCGTCACCAGTAGCAACCGTCATTTGGACTGAGGACAGTCCCGGGTTTTGACAATGCCAATGACCGTTTTGGGTCTACCGTTTCATGTTTTTGTTCCGTAACCCTCCGGATCTTTGAAGTAGTACTTTGTAACGACGGTCTGACCGCAGTAGAAATGTTGTAGAATATTCCTTTCCATGTATACCATTGCTTTCGGAAAGGTCATTCGGAAAGATTCCATTCGGAAAGATAAAAACTCCTCATGTAAAAGTGGCTAGTGTCCATGTTTGATGCTGTCTTGCAAATTCCCGACCACCAACGTTGCGGCCTTAAAGGAAACGTGTTGAAGTAGACCCCACTCGTCACCAGTAGCAACCGTCATTTGGACTGAGGACGGTCCCGGGTTTTGACAATGCCAATGACCGTTTTGGGTCTACCGTTTCATGTTTTTGTTCCGTAACCCTCCGGATCTTTGAAGTAGTACTTTCTAACGACGGTCTGACCGCAGTAGAAATGTTGTAGAATATTCCTTTCCATGTATACCATTGCTTTCGGAAAGGTCATTCGGAAAGATTCCATTCGGAAAGAGAAAAACTCCTCATGTAAAAGTGGCTAGTGTCCATGTTTGATGCTGTCTTGCAAATTCCCGAAATTGCGGCCTTGAAGGAAACGTGTAGACCGCACTCGTCACCAATAGCAACCGTCATTTGGACTGAGGACAGTCCCGGGTTTTGACAATGCCAATGACCGTTTTGGGTCTACCGTTTCATGTTTTTGTTCCGTAACCCTCCGGATCTTTGAAGTAGTACTTTCTAACGACGGTCTGACCGCAGTAGAAATGTTGTAGAATATTCCTTTCCATGTATACCATTGCTTTCGCAAAGGTCATTCGGAAAGATTCCATTCGGAAAGAGAAAAACGTGGCTAGTGTCCATGTTTGATGCTGTCTTGCAAATTCCTGACATTGCGGCCTTGAAGGAAACGTGTAGACCGCACTCGTCACCAATAGCAACCGTCATTTGGACTGAGGACGGTCCCGGGTTTTGACAATGCCAATGACCGTTTTGGGTCTACCGTTTCATGTTTTTGTTCCGTAACCCTCCGGATCTTTGAAGTAGTACTTTCTAACGACGGTCTGACCGCAGTAGAAATGTTGTAGAATATTCCATTCCATGTATACCATTGCTTTCGGAAAGGTCATTCGGAAAGATTCCATTCGGAAAGATAAAAACGTGGCTAGTGTCCATGTTTGATGCTGTCTTGCAAATTCCTGACATTGCGGCCTTGAAGGAAACGTGTAGACCGCACTCGTCACCAATAGCAACCGTCATTTGGACTGAGGACAGTCCCGGGTTTTGACAATGCCAATGACCGTTTTGGGTCTACCGTTTCATGTTTTTGTTCCGTAACCCTCCGGATCTTTGAAGTAGTACTTTCTAACGACGGTCTGACCGCAGTAGAAATGTTGTAGAATATTCCTTTCCATGTATACCATTGCTTTCGGAAAGGTCATTCGGAAAGATTCCATTCGGAAAGAGAAAAACTCCTCATGTAAAAGTGGCTAGTGTCCATGTTTGATGCTGTCTTGCAAATTCTCGACCACCAACATTGCAGCCTTGAAGGAAACGTGTTGAAGGTAGACCCCACTCGTCACCAGTAGCAACCGTCATTTGGACTGAGGACGGTCCCGGGTTTTGACAATGCCAATGACCGTTTTGGGTCTACCGTTTCATGTTTTTGTTCCGTAACCCTCCGGATCTTTGAAGTAGTACTTTCTAACGATGGTCTGACCGCAGTAGAAATGTTGTAGAATATTCCTTTCCATGTATACCATTGCTTTCGGAAAGGTCATTCGGAAAGATTCCATTCGGAAAGAGAAAAACGTGGCTAGTGTCCATGTTTGATGCTGTCTTGCAAATTCCCGACATTGCGGCCTTGAAGGAAACGTGTAGACCGCACTCGTCACCAATAGCAACCGTCATTTGGACTGAGGACGGTCCCGGGTTTTGACAATGCCAATGACCGTTTTGGGTCTACCGTTTCATGTTTTTGTTCCGTAACCCTCCGGATCTTTGAAGAAGTACTTTGTAACGACGGTCTGACCGCAGTAGAAATGTTGTAGAATATTCCTTTCCATGTATACCATTGCTTTCGGAAAGGTCATTCGGAAAGATTCCATTCGGAAAGAGAAAAACTCCTCATGTAAAAGTGGCTAGTGTCCATGTTTGATGCTGTCTTGCAAATTCTCGACCACCAACATTGCGGCCTTGAAGGAAACGTGTAGACCGCACTCGTCACCAGTAGCAACCGTCATTTGGACTGAGGACGGTCCCGGGTTTTGACAATGCCAATGACCGTTTTGGGTCTACCGTTTCATGTTTTTGTTCCGTAACCCTCCGGATCTTTGAAGTAGTACTTTCTAACGATGGTCTGACCGCAGTAGAAATGTTGTAGAATATTCCTTTCCATGTATACCATTGCTTTCGGAAAGGTCATTCGGAAAGATTCCATTCGGAAAGATAAAAACGTGGCTAGTGTCCATGTTTGATGCTGTCTTGCAAATTCCTGACATTGCGGCCTTGAAGGAAACGTGTAGACCACACTCGTCACCAATAGCAACCGTCATTTGGACTGAGGACGGTCCCGGGTTTTGACAATGCCAATGACCGTTTTGGGTCTACCGTTTCATGTTTTTGTTCCGTAACCCTCCGGATCTTTGAAGAAGTACTTTGTAACGACGGTCTGACCGCAGTAGAAATGTTGTAGAATATTCCTTTCCATGTATACCATTGCTTTCGGAAAGGTCATTCGGAAAGATTCCATTCGGAAAGAGAAAAACTCCTCATGTAAAAGTGGCTAGTGTCCATGTTTGATGCTGTCTTGCAAATTCCCGAAATTGCGGCCTTGAAGGAAACGTGTAGACCACACTCGTCACCAATAGCAACCGTCATTTGGACTGAGGACAGTCCCGGGTTTGGACAATGCCAATGACCGTTTTGGGTCTACCGTTTCATGTTTTTGTTCCGTAAACCTCCGGATCTTTGAAGTAGTACTTTCTAACGATGGTCTGACCGCAGTAGAAATGTTGTAGAATATTCCTTTCCATGTATACCATTGCTTTCGGAAAGGTCATTCGGAAAGATTCCATTCGGAAAGAGAAAAACTCCTCATGTAAAAGTGGCTAGTGTCCATGTTTGATGCTGTCTTGCAAATTCCTGACATTGTGGCCTTGAAGGAAACGTGTAGACCGCACTCGTCACCAATAGCAACCGTCATTTGGACTGAGGACAGTCCCGGGTTTTGACAATGCCAATGACCGTTTTGGGTCTACCGTTTCATGTTTTTGTTCCGTAAGCCTCCGGATCTTTGAAGTAGTACTTTCTAACGACGGTCTGACCGCAGTAGAAATGTTGTAGAATATTCCTTTAATATATATATATTCCTGAAAGAAAAACTCCAAGAAGTCGGTATCACGTGATGTTGGTGTTTACGTTTTACTGGGCATGCCCCATTGACTATTCTGGTTGATTATAGCTCCGCATGGAGACATAAGATTGGAATATTCCTTTCCATGTATACCATTGCTTTCGGAAAGGTCATTCGGAAAGATTCCATTCGGAAAGATAAAAACTCATGTAAACGTGGCTAATGGCGACTAGCATCACATTGACCCGCCGCCCTGTTGTTGTGGCTTTACTTCCAATGTCTTCCTTTAATTTCCTTCCCTTCCCAGATCCCAGATTTCTCCACCGTGCCCTCATCAGCATCAAGCGTGATGATTGGCCACAGCTGCTGAAGCAGGTGTGGTGTGTAGCAGCGTGCTAGTAAACGCGTACACAAGCTAACATCTGTCAGACTGGCCTGGCTGTTTGTTGGCCCGCCATCGTTTCTCATCGCCTCCCTTGTGTTTTGTCGTCTTCTGATCTTTTTTTTTTTTTTTTTTTTTTTTAAACCCACCTTGATTTGCAGATGCTCTGCTTTTTAATAGAACGCACCAGAGGGCTCGCCATCCATTATGTTTTACATGCCTGCACTAGGAATATTTACATGTGTTGTCTTGGACTTCAATGTCATTCCAAAGACAAAGTGAGAATTCCCGCATTGCATCCAGAAGGTTCAGCGTGGTGTGGATCTTTCTGGGTTTGCTTTTTTTTTTACTATCATTGCGCTTTAAATCACCT
Source organism: Doryrhamphus excisus (assembly GCF_030265055.1). Classification (NCBI taxonomy): domain Eukaryota; kingdom Metazoa; phylum Chordata; class Actinopteri; order Syngnathiformes; family Syngnathidae; genus Doryrhamphus; species Doryrhamphus excisus. The sequence continues at coordinate 1,226,712 of NC_080484.1, forward strand.
TGTCTCGAGTCGTTTTCTTGTTTCTCTCCGACGAGAACACGACCCGATGTGGAGAACAAATGAGGAATTGCACGGGAACAGATTGGTTTGGTTGGGAAAAAAAAAAAAACAACACACAGCAGACCTCAAGGACATTTACATGCTGGATTTCATTTCCTTGCATGTGTTTTATGGGCCAGATACGCACACACTACTGTTTTCGCAAGATAAGGATACAGATGGCTAATCTAAAATGTGGCTCGTGTCTCCGTCAAATGGAATTAAACTTTTAGTTTGCGACTTTTGCAGACTTATTTCATCACGGAGCGTCGTCAACTAAGTCCTGTAATGTTCTTATCGCATGGAAAAAACAATCAAAGGAATTGCTGTTTCAATCGCATGCACGGCGGTTAGCATGCGGGCCTCACAGCTCGGGGACCCGAGTTCGATTCCACTCTCGGATGTCTCTGTGTGGAGTTTGCATGTTCTTCGGTTTCCTCCCACATTCCAAAAACATGCTAGGTTAATTAGCCACTCCAAATTGTCCATAGGTATGAATGTGAGTGTGAATGGTTGTTTGTCTATATGTGCCCTGGGATTGGCTGGCCACCAGTCCAGCTGGGATAGGCTCCAGCACCCCCTCAAACCTAAAAATTAATGAATGAATGAATGCTATTTCAATCGTAATTTAAGATGGAAGATGGAAGATTTTCCCAGGCAGAGTTTTCGACATCTGGATGGATGACATAAACACCACGGATAATAAAGATACAAAGATTCCATATTTTAATCCTGTCTTGGACCTGCAATAGACCTCAAAATAAAATGGAATATACACTCCTGATTAAAATGTTCAGACCAGTTTTTACGGTTGAAGGAGGATCTAAGTGGAGCTTCGAAATGCAAAAATGAATTTATTGCAAACAAGTATTCTATTTTAAATGTTTAAGAGCAGAGGATTGAAAGGGCAAAAATGTGGATTCAGTACCCCCCCCCCCAAAAAAAAATTCAAACTTTATTCATCGTTTGTTTGTTTCTCATAACATTATACTTTGAAAAAAAAATCTTCAATATTTCAACTCTGTGCTACTAAAATGACATTATTTTTCTCATAATATTACAAGTTTATTCTTTTAAAATTTGGTACTTTTTTCCTCATGAGAATATGACTTTTTTGTCTTTATATTTTGACTTTATGCTCATGGAAGTACAGCTATTATTTACATTTCTGGTGTTTTTTTCCAAATATTTCGACTTGGAATATCACCTCGTACTTCGGTACCGGACAAAAAATTAAAAAAAAAAAACTATTATGGAAAGCAGGAAGTGAACAAATGTAAGAGTTACTGATTGTAAAAATAAAAAAAATTAAGTTTAAAAAAAATTATATTAGGAAAGCAGGAAGTGAACAAATGTAACAGTTACTGATTGTAAAAGTAAAAAAAAATAAGTTTCAAAAAAATTATATTAGGAAAGCAGGAAGTGAACAAATGTAACAGTTACTGATTGTAAAAGTTTAAAAAAAATAGGTTAAAAAATATATATATTAGGAAAGCAGGAAGTGAACAAATGCAACAGTTACTGATTGTAAAAGTAAAAAAAAATAAGTTAAAAAAATTATATTAGGAAAGCAGGAAGTGAACAAATGTAACAGTTACTGATTGTAAAAGTTTAAAAAAAATTATGTTTAAAAAAATTATATTAGGAAAGCAGGAAGTGAACAAATGTAAAAGTTACCGATTGTAAGTTTTTAAAAAAATAAGGTTTAAAAAAATATATTAGGAAAGCAGGAAGTGAACAAATGTAACAGTTACTGATTGTAAAAGTAAAAAAAAGTTTCAAAAAAAATTATATTAGGAAAGCAGGAAGTGAACAAATATAAAAGTTACTGATTGTAACAGTTGTTAAAAAAAATTCAGTTAAAAAAATATATATTAGGAAAGCAGGAAGTGAACAAATGCAAGTTATTGATTGTAAAATAAAAAAAATTAAGTTTAAAAAAATATTAGGAAAGCAGGAAGGGAACAAATGTAACAGTTACTGATTGTAAAAGAAAAAAAATAAGTTTAAAAAAATCATATTCGGAAAGCAGGAAGTGAACAAATGCAACAGTTACTGATTGTAAAAATTTTTAAAAAAATTTAACGTTTAAAAAAATTATATTAGGAAAGCAGGAAGTGAACAAATGTAAAAGTTACTGATTGTAAGTTTTAAAAAAAAATTAAGGTTTCAAAAAAATATATATATTAGGAAAGCAGGAGGTGAACAAATGTAACAGTTACTGATTGTAAAAGTAAAAAAAATATTTAAGTTAAAAAAAATTATATTGGGAAAGCAGGAAGTGAACAAATGTAACAGTTGTAACTGATTGTTACGGAGCTATGGTTCATATAAGGAAGGCAAGAATTCCAGCCTACGAATCGATCATTTCAACACATTGTGAACATTGTGAACCGGTCCGTCGTAAAACTAGTAGCAGTACCGGGACGTTCCACTTGTTGTCCACCCATCATACGGAGTCGTACGGATGAAAGAAGTTAGCTAAAACTATGCGGGGTAATCCAAATCCCGGTCCTAACCCTAATTAGCACGCCTACCAAAACGGTCAAGATTAGCCGTCTGGATGTTTTTTGTTTTTTTTTTTCCGTATTTGTACTCGTCACCCCAAACGGCCGCTTCATGCGACTGAACTCGCCGTCACATTAGCGAGACAATTCCGCCATTTGTCAAACATCTCATGGCCCAGATTCAGATTAAGAGTCTAATAGACTTTTTTATTCTCTCTCTGTCACTCTTGCTCCCAATTTTTCCCGCGACTTCCCTAATTAGGGCCTTTTATGCTAGCTTTGTACTCAGAGCCCCCCCCCCCCCCCCCCCATTCCAACCCCCCCCGTCCACTCTCCATTTCACCGTCATCCGGCGCTCATGGAGATGGATGAAAGGCCGTTTGGAGCGAGTGCGAGGCGGGTCGTTTAGTCACGCCGATGTCATCCATCCTGGGTCGTAGCCCGGCGCCGCACTCATCCTTGACTCGCCGCAAAACACGCCGGCCCTAAATGACTCCCATCGCTCGCCTGTCTTATATCAGCCATGTCGGACCACCCTCGGGCCGTCAGACTCGTAAACCGAGAGCACGCCACATTACGCCGCCGACTCGCTGGGCGTCGGACTGTACTGTGGTCTTCAATATGTTTTTATTATAATGAATGGGACGTGGCCCCGTGGTTCCTAGCGTAGCCGAGCGCGACACTGCGAAGGAAACATAGCAAACAATAGCCGAGTACACAAATAAAACTAACAATACAAGTTTGGCGTGAAAAATTTTTCAAAAAAAAAAAAAAAAGTTTCCGTTGGGCTGCACGGTGGACAAGTGGTTAGCACGCTGGGAGCCCAGAGTTCAATTCCACCCTGTTCTCCCCGTGCATACATGGATGGATGGATGCATGGACGGATGGATGAATGGATGCATACATGGATGGATGGATGGATGGATGGATGCATTGATGGATGGATGGATGCATGGATGGATGGATGAATGGATGCATAGATGATGGATGCATACATGGATGGATGGATGCATAGATGGATGGATGGATGGATGGATGCATACATGGATGGATGGATGCATGGATGGATGGATGGATGGATGGATGAATACATTGATGGATGGATGGATGCATGGATGGATGGATGGATGGATGGATGCATAGATGAATGGATGGATGAATGGATGCATAGATGATGGATGCATACATGGATGGATGGATGCATAGATGGATGGATGGATGAATGGATGCATAGATGATGGATGGGTGGATGCATGGATGAATGGATGAATGGATGCATACATGGATGGATGGATGGATGCATTGATGGATGGATGGATGGATGGATGGATGAATGGATGCATAGATGATGGGTGCATACATGGATGGATGGATGCATTGATGGATGGATGGATGGATGGATGAATGGATGCATAGATGATGGGTGCATACATGGATGGATGGATGCATAGATGGATGGATGGATGCATAGATGGATGCATGGATGGATGGATGGATGCATACATGGATGGATGGATGGATGGATGCATAGATGAAACATGCTAGGTTAATTAGCCACTCCGAATGAATGTGAGTGGGCTGGGGACCAGTCCAGGGTGGACCCCAAAAACGGCTGGGTTAGGCTCCAGCATGTCCGCGACCCTCGTGAGGATAAGCGGGATATAAAATGAAAGTTTCAGTTGATGCCAATCCACTCCAGTCCTGTAGATACTGCCATTTCCTGTTTCATGCCAAAGCTAGCCGTTCCATTAGCATTATTCCAAAAAACATCATACTCTGGTCGAGAAGTCCTCTAGTCCACACAACCTTGTATTTAAAAATAAATACTTTAAAAGATTGTTTTAGAATACAAAGTCAACAAGACGCAAGAAAATGATGATGGGAATCTTGCCAAAGCAAGTCGGCGTCGGAGCCAAGAGCCAAGATGGCCGACCTCAAAGTGTTTCTTGGCCTCTGCTCTTTAAAGTGAAGTAATATTTGGGCTCGTAAATACAAGTAAACAAAAAGCTTGACAAATAGTTAGAATTAACATCCATGTTTTTCTGATGTAAACAAAGGTCGAGTGTGGGAACGTCACTGGGAAACGTAAAACTCTGGTTGGATGAATGGATGGATGCATAGATGGATGGATGCATGCATGGATGGATGGATGGATGGATGCATAGATGGATGCATAGATGGATGGATGGATGGATGGATGCATAGATGGATGCATGGATGTATGCATGGATGGATGCATAGATGGATGGATGGATGGATGGATGGATGCATAGATGGATGGATGGATGGATGGATGGATGGATGGATGGATGGATGGATGGAAGCATGGATGGATGGATGGATGGATGGATGCATAGATGGATGGATGGATGGATGGATGGATGGAAGCATGGATGGATGGATGGATGGATGCATAGATGCATAGATGGATGGATGCATACATGGATGGATGGATGGATGGATGGATGGATGGATGGATGGATGCATGGATGGATGCATAGATGCATAGATGGATGGATGCATAGATGCATAGATGGATGGATGCATAGATGGATGCATAGATGCATAGATGGATGGATGCATAGATGGATGGATGCATCGATGGATGGATGCATGGATGCATGGATGGATGCATACATGGATGGATGGATGCATAGATGAATGGATGGATGATGCATAGATGCATGGATGGATGGATGGATGGATGCATACATGGATGGATGGATGGATGGATGAATGGATGCATAGATGAATGGATGGATGATGCATAAATGCATGGATGGATGGATGCATACATGGATGGATGGATGGATGCATAGATGGATGCATAGATGGATGGATGGATGAATGGATGCATAGAAGATGGATGCATACATGGATGGATGGATGCATGGATGGATGCATAGATGGATGCATACATGGATGGATGCATAGATGCATGGATGGATGGATGGATGGATGGATGCATACATGGATGGATGGATGCATAGATGGATGCATAGATGGATGGATGGATGGATGGATGGATGGATGATGCATGCATAGATGGATGGATGGATGCATAGATGGATGGATGGATGATGCATGCATAGATGGATGCATACATGGATGGATGGATGGATGGATGGATGATGCATGCATAGATGGATGGATGGATGCATAGATGGATGGATGGATGATGCATGCATAGATGGATGGATGGATGGATGGATGCCCAGATGGATGCATAGATGGATAGATGGATGATGCATGCATAGATGGATGGATGGATGCATAGATGGATAGGTGGATGGATGGATGGATGCATAGATGGATGGATGGATGCATAGATGGATGGATGGATGCATAGATGGATGGATGGATGGATGGATGGATGAATACATTGATGGATGGATGGATGGATGGATGGATGGGTTTGAAGATGAGGAAAAAGGACAAAATAAGCAGCCTGATAACGTACCACTTCCACAGGGAACAAGAGGCCATAGTCAAGCATGAAACAACAATAGTTTATGAATGAATTAATTTAGAAAAAAAAAGGATGGAGTTAGGGAGTAATATCTCTGTATATGGAAATATAAATATATATAAAATCTAATGTAGCGAGGGACGACTGTACTGCGTTTTTTTCTGTCCAGCCGTCATCCAACGTAGATTAGAGCCGGCGGTGCCACCAAGACCTTTGGGTCAGATCCAGAAGACATCCGGTAAACCCGCATAGGATGGACCTCAGCAGTGGGAAGCGCCACCCGGGCCCAGAGCTCCAAACATCCCATTCCAGACACCATGCGCCTCCATTCTCGGATGCGTTCCCTGCAGGCGCACCCCCGTTCTTACCATGAAGTCGCTTCGCATCGGCGCCGAGGGAGGCTCATCCTCCCGTTAAACTAAATAATGCTGTCATCTCGCTGCTCCTCGCCGTTAGGAGCCGGCCGAGAGGCTATTTTCCACACTGACAATCCCGCCAGCAGCTCGGAAAAACACCCCAAACAGCTTATACCCCCCCCCTTCTTCTCCCAACACGATGGGATGATGATTACTGCCAACGATTGACGCCACCTCTGGCAGGCGTGGCGAGCCCGGAGGATGAGCGGCGCAAGTAGTGGGAGTCGTGATGGAGAAAATTGCGGCGATGGATGCGTCCCCGTCGGAAGATCTGTAGGAGGTAGCGCTCGTGCTGCGCCTCTTATTGACAGATGTGCGGCATAATCGGAATGTGCTGGATGAGTCGGGAGCGAAGACGCGATTGCGGCGGCAATCATAAGTCAGATTAGCCTTCTTCTTCTTCTTGTTCTTCTTCTGGCGGAAATCAATCACCGCCATCTTCTATTAGTATTTGTCCAACAAGGACACCATTCATGAATTGATAAATAGCATCTGCTGTCATATTCATAAATATTGCTGAAGCTGGATGTGAGGCCATCTTTTTTTTTTGCCCCGTCCGTGAATGAGCCCATCAAAGGAGCCCCTGACAAAAGAGCCGTCGGGGGCATCGGGCTGAGATGACAGCCTTCGCCGACGCTAGCGCTGCGCTCAGCACTAACGCCGGCTGACGAACGGGCCCCGAACGCCTCTCGCCCGATCGAACCGGCGCGGTGATTAGCGATGACATCCATACCTTGGTGAGGCTCGTTAAAAACGGTCAAAGCTCCTCCAGGGCGGATCGGATTTGGCGTACGCGTATGTTTTTATCCTCGGATCATCATTTAACCTTCCTCTTGTGTTCTTTCCATGATCCAAATTGATCTTTCCGTGATCCAAATTGATCTTTCCGTGATCCAAATTGATCTTTCCATGATCCAAATTGCTCTTTCCATGATCCAAACTGTTCTTTCCATGATCCAAACTGTTCTTTCCATGATCCAAACTGTTCTTTCCATGATCCAAACTGTTCTTTCCATGATCCAAACTGTTCTTTCCATGATCCAAATTGTTCTTCCCATGATCCAAATTGATCTTTCCATGATCCAAACTGTTCTTTCCATGATCCAAATTGATCTTTCCATGATCCAAACTGTTCTTTCCATGATCCAAATTGTTCTTTCCATGATCCAAATTGTTCTTCCCATGATCCAAATTGATCTTTCCATGATCCAAACTGTTCTTTCCATGATCCAAATTGATCTTTCCATGATCCAAATTGATCTTTTCATGATCCAAATTGTTCTTTCCATAGTCCAAATTGGTCTTTCCATGATCCAAATTGTTCTTTCCATAGTCCAAATTGTTCTTTCCATGATCCAAATTGGTCTTTCCATGATCCAAATTGTTCTTTCCATGATCCAAACTTTTTTTTCCATGATCCAAATTGTTCTTTCCATGATCCAAATTGGTCTTTCCGTGATCCAAATTGTTCTTTCCATGATCCAAATTGGTCTTTCCATGATCCAAATTGGTCTTTCCATGATCCAAAGTGTTCTTTCCCTGATCCGAATTGATCTTTCCATGATCCAAATTGATCTTTCCATGACCCAAATTGATCTTTCCATGATCCAAATTGTTCTTTCCATAGTCCAAATTGTTCTTTCCATGTTCCAAATTGTTCTTTCCATGATCCGAATTGATCTTTCCATGATCCAAATTGATCTTTCCATGATCCAAATTGATCTTTCCATGATCCAAATTGATCTTTCCATGATCCAAATTGGTCTTTCCATGATCCAAATTGATCTTTCCATGATCCAAATTGATCTTTCCATGATCCAAATTGGTCTTTCCATGATCCAAATTGATCTTTCCATGATCCAAATTGATCTTTCCATGATCCAAATTGGTCTTTCCATGATCCAAATTGATCTTTCCATGATCCAAATTGATCTTTCCATGATCCAAATTGATCTTTCCATGATCCAAATTGATCTTTCCATGATCCAAATTGGTCTTTCCATGATCCAAATTGATCTTTCCATGATCCAAATTGATCTTTCCATGATCCAAATTGATCTTTCCATGATCCAAATTGATCTTTCCATGATCCAAACTGTTCTTTCTAACACAAGAGGAAGGTTATGTCATCTGGGTTCCACATTATATGTAAACCAGGTCATTTTTAGTCACGACTTAGCATCGTATGACTGAATCGTATGACTCAAACCTATGAACCCTACGACTCAAACAATGTGGAGTACGAGTCTCAAGGTGAAATCGGGTAGCCTGCCAGGACTTTTTACGGCTTCGCCCGCAATCACTCAGGAGCACCACTGTGTTTTTACAGTTCAATTCCATCCATGGCTCCTCCGTGGATGCTAACAGGCTCCTTGGCTTTTAATGGACTCTGCACGCTCGTCGTACCGCCGGCGTCGGCCAAATTGTCCCGAGCAGCCTGAGCGGCGGGTGTCCATTCCCCGATAATCAAACCTAGTTCCGCTAGTGCGCCTGCTGTTCGATCGCCTTATGTATTATTTTATGTTTTATGCTGTTTTTTTTTTTGCTGCTACTGTGCTTAGATTATTAATAAGTAATAAGTACGCGGTCGTACATACAGTAAAGACTCAATCGGTACGCATCCCACTCGGCGACAGGAGACGTTTTAGTAATTACATTTGCAGGCAATTACACAACAAGCGTGTGGTCAACCGAAGCGTCCTCCTCCACGCGGCTTCATTAGCTACATAAACACAACACGTGGCGTTCAATCACTGCTGTTGGTTTGGACGCCGATAAGGAAAAACGATGCATACGTTCAACAGCTGCGTCGTCCACGTGGACGCTGGCTCTTCGGCTTACTTTCCGACTGTAATATCCTCTTCTAGTCTTCAGGTGTCATCAGATAAGTGCAGAGTTTTTATGATATGTCCACATCAAAACAGGTTTTTTATAGAACAATGTTTTTTATTTATAACTGAATATTAAAATTAAAATCACTAATGGATGATAATGTAAGGCACATCGATAATCCATAATGTAAGTTCATAGTGTGACATTTACTGCCTGTGGCTGTTTTATATTTTTTATTTAGTTATTTTTTTTGTAAAAAATTTATTATATTTTACGATATTTTTATTTAATATTTATTATTATTTTAAAGTGTTATTATTTATGTTTTTATTTTTTTATATTATTAATAAGAAAAAGAGAAATAATATATAATATTTTACAAAAATATAGATGAAATATTAGGGGGAAAATCATTATATAAGAAACAAACAAAATAAAGGATAAAGTTACTATTTTTCAAATAATAATAATAAGTAATGAAGTCAAAATATTCTGAGAATAAAGCCATAATATTATGGGAAAAAAGCCACTGTGTAGCCTTTAGCCTGGTCGCCAGCCTAGCGCTTAATGCTAGCGCTTAATGTTAGCGCTTAATGCTAACGCATAATGCTAGCGCTTAATGCCAGCCCTTAAAGCTAGCAATACAGAGAAGGCATTTTTCCAAAAATATATATCATATTTTACAAAAATATAGATGAAATATTAAGAGAAAAATCATGATATGAGAAACAAACAAAATAAAGGATAAAGTTACTATTTTTTGAATAATAATAATAAGTAATGAGGTCAAAATATTCGGAGAATAAAACCATAATATCACGAGAAAAAAACGTGTAGCCTTTAGCCTGGTCGTCAGCCTAGCGCTTAATGCTAGCGCTTAATGCTAGCGCTTAATGCTAGCGCTTAATGCTAGCGCTTAATGCTAGCGCTTAATGCTAGCGCTTAATGCTAGCGCTTAATGCTAGCGCTTAATGCTAGCGCTTCATGCTAGCGCTTCATGCTAGCGCTTCATGCTAGCGCTTCATGCTAGCGCTTCATGCTAGCGCTTCATGCTAGCGCTTCATGCTAGCGCTTCATGCTAGCGCTTCATGCTAGCGCTTAATGCTAGCGCTTAATGCTAGCGCTTAATGCTAGCGCTTAATGCTAGCGCTTAATGCTAGCGCTTAATGCTAGCGCTTAATGCTAGCAGTATAGAGAAGGCATTTTTCCAAGCCATTTTTGTTATGATAAACATACAGCAGAAGCTACATGTCGACTGCTAGCAAAGTAGCGTTCATTACTTCAGCTAAATGCATTGAAAATAAAAGTGAAAAGGGATTAAACTTTATTAAATGTAGCTCTTAATGTTCTTTATTCAAATCACTACAGTGCTGAAAGTGTAGCTCATTTCACCAAACAAGATAGAACTCCAAGGGCTGTGATGCTATCATTGCTGAAATAATTACGTGTCGGGCAAATTGTCCTTAATTGCCTCCATAAGAATAGCAATGCAGAACAAGGTACTTAAATATAAGCCAATATAAGCCAAGCTTTGAATGTGTAGGCGAAGTGCACTAAACGCAATTACAACACAATACAAACTTCTAGCCGTGTTAACATTCCCAACACGTTCTTCCAAAATCATTGCATGTTTGGGAAAGAATATTCATCGCACAAAAATTTAGACTTTTTTTGATGTTTTAACAAGGATACAAAAACGCTACAAACAGGAAGAATATTCATTGCACAAAAACTTTGACTTTTTTGATGTTTTAACAAGAATACAAAAACGCTACAGACAGGAAAAATATTCATCGCACAAAAACTTATACTTTTTTGATGTTTTAACAAGGATACAAAAACGCTACAAACAGGATCGCACAAAAACATGGACTTTTTTGATGTTTTAACAAGGATACAAAAATGCTACAAACGGGAAAAATATTCATTGCACAAAAACTTTGACTTTGTTTGATTTTTTAACAAGGATACAAAAAGGCTACAAACAGGAAGAATGTTCATCGCACAAAAACTTTGACTTTTTTAATGTTTTAACAAGGATACAAAAACGCTACAAACAGGAAGAATGTTTATCGCACTAAAACTTTGACTTTTTTATGTTTTAACAAGGATACAAAAACGCTACAAACAGGAAAAATATTCATCGCACAAAAAATGTGACTTTTTTGATGTTTTAACAAGGATACAAAAACGCTACAAACAGGAAGAATATTCATTGCACAAAAACTTGGACTTTTTTGATGTTTTAACAAGGATACAAAAACACTAAAAACAGGAAGAATATTCATTGCACAAAAACTTGGACTTTTTTGATGCTTTAACAAGGATACAAAAACACTACAAACAGGAAAAATATTCATCGCACAAAAACTTTGACTTTTTTATGTTTTAACAAGGATACAAAAACACTACAAACAGGAAGAATATTCATTGCACAAACAGTTGGACTTTTTTTATGTTTTAACAAGGATATAAAAACGCAACAAACAGGAAGAATATTCATCGCACAAAAACGTATACTTTTTGATGTTTTAACAAGGATACAAAAACGCTACAAACAGGAAGAATATTCATTGCACAAACAGTTGGACTTTTTTTATGTTTTAACAAGGATATAAAAACACTACAAACAGGAAGAATATTAACTGCACAAAAACTTGGACTTTTTTGATGTTTTAACAAGGATACAAAAACACTACAAACGGGAAAAATATTCATTGCTCAAAAACTTGGACTTTTTTGATGTTTTAACAAGAATACAAAAACGCTACAAACAGGAAGAATATTCATCGCACAAAAACTTTGACTTTTTTGATGTTTTAACAAGGATACAAAAACGCTACAAACAGGAAGAATATTCATTGCACAAACAGTTGGACTTTTTTTATGTTTTAACAAGGATATAAAAACACTACAAACAGGAAGAATATTAACTGCACAAAAACTTGGACTTTTTTGATGTTTTAACAAGGATACAAAAACACTACAAACGGGAAAAATATTCATTGCTCAAAAACTTGGACTTTTTTGATGTTTTAACGAGAATACAAAAACGCTACAGACAGGAAGAAAAGGCATGGCTACAGGAGTGACATAATCATAGTCCTTTCTTGTCTCAATTAAAATGTGAACTTTTTGATAGAACGTTAAGAACGATTACTGTATTAAAAATTATTACAGACTACGGAAAAAGATTTTTGGAGAAAAAATATTGGAAAAAAGTTTGGGGCTGTGAATTCCGGGGGTCAACCGTACACGTATTCCATTTTCTTTACACATGTCTGAGACTTCGGAATGTTAAAATGTGCCTGCAAAAAGCCGAGGTGTGAGCATCTCAACCCCGAGATGATCTTTGTGCTACGCGGAGCAAGGAAACTGACACGGGTGCGTCGGATCAGAACATGAGATTGCAGCTCGCAGTTACTCGGCTCATTCCTTATTTAGGCCTCCGCCAGGTAAAGATTCAAGCCGATGCACAACAAAAAAAACAAAATATATATTTATAGATTTCCCAACGTGGGCACAAAAGAATGAGCAGCACCTGCAGTTTGAGAGCTGGCTGCTAAATGGGAGCTTAGCCTTCCGAGTGGCCGTGGAGGCCACACGGGCCTCGGGTGCGCCCACAGCGACCGGTGGACGCGCATCGGCGGCGAGTGTGCGCTTTGCCGCCTCCTCGGCCCACAAACAAAGCTCATGATGAGGGAGCAGCGTTCCAAAACAACAACGAGAACCCTCCAGTGAACACATGAATATTTCACCAGGTAGCGCGATGGCGATGAAGGGGAGATAGGAGGTGAGGAGATAGGAGATAGGAGGTGAGGCGGCTGTAAATATATGTTTGAGATGAAAGATGGAAGATGGAAGAGAGCCTGATATGTGCTTTAATATCCGCACTTGTGAAAAGGCCGCTTGTAGTTTGAATGTGTGTGTGTGTGTGTGTGTTGTGTGTGTCTGTTGTGTGATGTTTGTGTGTCTCAAGGATAGGTTTTCACAGCAGGGTGCAAATCTTATTTCAAACACCATAAACTCAGAATAATGTAAGCCCGGCGAGGAAAGTCTCCACGTACGCAACTGTTTGTTTTCACTAGCAGCAGGTGGCGCTATAATCCATCAACCATCAGAAACCTGAAGAAAGTCATTTCCATAAATTCTACACACAGAATTATATTAAAGTTTTATGATATGTCCACACCAAAACAGTTTTTTTTAAAGAACTATGTTTTTTATTTATTACTGTTGCAGACTTATTAAACGCATAGGTACTCATCACTAATGGATGATAATAAGACACATCGATAATCCATAATGGAAGTTCATAGGAACTGGCTGTTTTATATTTTTTATTTAGTTAGTTTTTTAGTAAAAAAAAATATTTTATTTGCAATATTTTATTTAATATTTATTATTATTTTAAAGTATTATTATTTGTTTTTATTTTTATTTTTTTAATATGATTAATAAGACAAAGAGATTTAGTTAGTTTTTTTGTAAAAAATGTATTTTATTTGCATATTTAATATTTAGTATTATTTTAAAGTATTATTAGTATTATTATTTTTAATTTTTTAATATGATTAATAAGACAAAGACAAAAAATATATAATATTTTACAAATATATAGATGAAATATTAAGAGAAAAATCATAATATGAGAAACAAAAATAGAAATGATAAAGTTACTATTTTTCGAATAATAATAACAAATAATGACGAAATATTTTTATTTAATGTTTATTATTTTAAAGTATTATTATTTGTTTTTTATTTTTATTTTTTAATATGATTAATAAGACAAAGGGAAAAAATATATAATATTTTACAAAAATATAGATGAAATATTAAGAGAAAAATCATAATATGAGAAACAAAAATAGAAAGGACAAAGTTACTATTTTTTGAATAATAATAACAAATAATGACGAAATATTTTTATTTAATATTTATTATTATTTTAAAGTATTATTATGTTTTTATTTTTATTTTTTAATATGATTAATTAAGACAAAGAGAAAAAATATATAATATTTTACAAAAATATAGATGAAATATTAAGAGGAAAAATCATAATATGAGAAACAAAAAAGAAAGGATAAAGTTACTATTTTTTGAATAATAATAATAAATAATGATGTCAAAATATTCTGAGAATAAAACCATAATATTACGAGAAAAAAGCCATCATAGTCACCGTGTAGCCTTTAGCCTGGTCGCCAGCCTAGCGCTTAATGCTAGCGCTTAATGGTAGCGCTTAATGCTAGCGCTTAATGCTAGCGCTTAATGCTAGCGCTTAATGCTAATGCTTAATGCTAGCAGTATAGAGAAGACATTTTTCCAAACCACGTCTACATAATCTACACCACTTGATATAATTAACATACAAGTAACGACTGATGATTACATATTGCCTTCAGCTCGCCCTATGATGCCTTCAAGTACCACCGAATAAATTCACATCTCATCGCTTGATGGAAAAAAAAAACATTACGAGGGAAACATAATGTTGGAACGAAATCCAAAGGATTACAGTTGAATAGGTGCAGATTCTGGAAGAACTGGAAAGTTTTCTGTGCTGGTTATTGTGTGTAGCTGCTCTATCGGAGTCCCATTTAACATTCTTGGTATTCTGGAATGGATTTTTTGGATAATGGAAAACAATGGAAAAAATGTATTTGGTTAGCATCCGTTTCAGTTAGAGTCAGATCTTTTGGAAGGAATGAATGATGCTAACTGAGGTTCCTTTGTATATGGTGAGATTATTGAATTTTAATAGTTCCACTAATTATTTTTTTTGTATTATTTTTGATGTTTTGATGTTATTTTTGCCGCGTGAATTTATGTATTTATCCAATCAGAGGAAAAAAAACAGGAGCAACCTCCTTGGTTGAAGATTCCGATTAACGGCATGCTGATTTATATGGAATATATAAATCACAATGAAAAATATGATGAGAAATATCCATGTTTATGTGGACAAGGTGTGTATCCGTGTGTGTATCCGTGTGTGTCCGTGTGTATCCCTGATGCAGAGCTTCCGCATGTCCAGCTCATCAGGATAGCCGCTTTTAGCCTGTGAAAGAGGTTGCGTTCAAGGCTGCTAATTTGTGTGGAAAAAAAAGGGCGTGGACTTGATTTTTTTCTACCGGAATAATGCTGACGCTCCCGGTTAGCTTTCCGGGCCTGCTTATCTTGCATTCTTCCTTTGGAGCCTCTGCGCTTGCAGATGGAACTTTTACCTGAGAGTGGCAGAAAAAAGGGAAGAAAGAAAGAAAGAAAGAAGGAGAGTATCGGCGGTTAAGCCGCCATGCAGATGCTCGTGGGTCAAAGTTCGGCGAGTTGACGCAGAGGTCTGAAAAAGACGTCAGCGTGCCGGCTGAAGATCAACCTCTACTTTTGCTGACCATCATGTTGGTTCAGGATATTAGCCGCACTATTTATGCTAACGTTCTTGGCAAAGGAGTGCTAACTCGCTGATATTAGGTGTTATACTAACAATAATAACAATAGATTTTATGGATTTAATTGTTTATTTTTTTATTTTTTTTATTTTATTATAATTTTTTTTATTATTTATTTTATTTTATTTTATTTTTTTTGTTATTTTTTTATTTTTTATTTTTTTTGTTATTTTTTTGGATTTAAAATTTTAACGAATTAGCCTTTCTGTTGCCGTTGTTGTTAGCTAAAAGGACATAAATCGCTTGATCAAAGTTACTTAAGATTTGTCAGATCACACAAATGCGACATTAGACTTCAAAATGGGATATTAGCTTATATTGCGGAAATGTTATTTACTGTTACTTTCTGTTATGGCATCACAGGAATTTAGCCATAAATTTCATTTTTAAAAAATCTTTTTTTAAGGGTTTAGAGTGTGTGAAAAAAGTAGAGGTAAATAAATTCGATTGATTCAATTGTTTTTCAGATCGTTATGGAAGCTCCATTTTCCATACGTCCATTCATCTTCTCCCAATGAATGGGAGAAGATGGGTCTGGAATTGGGTCTTCCCCGAGGCCTCTTATGGGTCAGACATGCCCTGAACACACCACACCGGGATCTGTCCTGACCAGTCGCCTGATCCACCAGGCAAAAGCCCAAAAAAGGACCAAAACATTCCGATGCGACCGATGCTATGCTATGCTATGTTCCATTGGGAGTACATAATCCCTCCAGCTTGTCTTAGGCTGGGCATGCCCAGAACAATGGTTGACAACCCTTTAAATTACAGCAGTAGAGTCAGAATACCACAGATGGTTGAGTGTACGTCTACCAATTTGAAGGTTGCTGGTTCAATCGTCCACCCTCCTGCGACCATCTCAGAGTACCCTGAAAATGCAGTACAAGTCAGTAGTCAGTTTCGTTTTTAAATGTTAGTGTCCAGTACAATCTACTGAAGTTGACGAGGGTGTAGTACTGCTGTGGACCAAAAACTGTTTTTAGGCAGACCGAGGTCTTAGTAAGTACTCCGGAACGCCTGTAGTAATGACTTCCACCAACTGCCGTGGCTTGATCAACCTCCATTTCTGCAGAACGTCTTAAATGGGTCATTATGGGTAACCTTGTCTTGAACACTTTGTCGCTTTGCTTTGTACCATTTAAGCTACGTATGTACTGAACTCCAACGATTTTGCTTTTCGGGAAATAACTGAGGTGTAAAACTATAAAGTGTAAACTTTGAGCGGTAGTTGAGGTCCATTTGGTTGCTCAATCTAAGTGTTTCTTTATCTTATGTGCCGGAACTGTCGTCTCCGGATCATATTTTTATGCTCCATTCATTTTAATTTGCCTTTTTTATGAAACATCATCAGTACCGCTTCAAATAAATGTCTTACATGCCACTGCATGGGAAATCTCTAAGTTCTTTTTTTTTTAGCTGTGCATTAATGTTGTTCATGTTAACCAATTTATTGAATTAACTTTGTTAGAATCGTTCATGTATTGCCCGCATGTCATGAGCCTGATACGTGTTTTTATCTTTATTCTTTCCTTAAAACGATATTAAAATGATATTGATGTACTACTGGATGATATTGATGTAGTACTGGATGATATCAATGTAGTACTGGATGATATCAGCGCACTACTGGATGATATCAATGTACTACTGGGTGATATCAGTGTACTATTGGATGATATCGATGTACTACTGGATGATATCAATATAGTACTGGATGATATCAATATAGTACTGGATGATATCAGCGCACTACTGGATGATATCAATGTACTACTGGGTGATATCAGTGTACTATTGGATGATATCGATGTACTACTGGATGATATCAATATAGTACTGGATGATATCAATATAGTACTGGATGATATCAGCGCACTACTGGATGATATCAATGTACTACTGGATGATATCAGTGTACTATTGAATGATATCGATGTACTACTGGATGACATCAATATAGTACTGGATGATATTGATGTACTACTGGATGATATCAATGTACTACTGAATGATCTCAATTTACTACTGGATGATCTCAATGTACTATTGGATGATATCAATATACTCCTGGATGATATCAATATATTACTGGATGATATCAATATAGTACTGGATGATATCAGCGCACTACTGGATGATATCAATGTACTACTGGGTGATATCAGTGTACTATTGGATGATATCGACGTACTACTGGATGATATCAGTGTACTACTGGATGATCTCAATGTACTATTGGATGATATCAATATACTCCTGGATGATATCAATATATTACTGGATGATATCAATATATTACTGGATGATATCAATGTACTACTGGATGATATCAGTGTACTACTGGATGATATCAGTGAACTATTGGATGATATCGATGTACTACTGGATGATATCAATATAGTACTGGATGATATCAGCACACTACTGGATGATATCAATGTACTACTGGATGATATCAGTGAACTATTGGATGATATCGATGTACTACTGGATGATATCAATATAGTACTGGATGATATCAGCGCACTACTGGATGATATCAATGTACTACTGGATGATATCAGTGAACTATTGGATGATATCGATGTACTACTGGATGATATCAATATAGTACTGGATGATATCAGCGCACTACTGGATGATATCAATGTACTACTGGATGATATCAGTGAACTATTGGATGATATCGATGTACTACTGGATGATATCAATATAGTACTGGATGATATCAGCACACTACTGGATGATATCAATGTACTACTGGATGATATCAGTGAACTATTGGATGATATCGATGTACTACTGGATGATATCAATATAGTACTGGATGATATCAGCGCACTACTGGATGATATCAATGTACTACTGGATGATATCAGTGAACTATTGGATGATATCGATGTACTACTGGATGATATCAATATAGTACTGGATGATATCAGCGCACTACTGGATGATATCAATGTACTACTGGATGATATCAGTGTACTATTGGATGATATTGATGTACTACTGGATGACATCAATATAGTACTGGATGATATCAGCGCACTACTGGATGATATTGATGTACTACTGGATGATATCAGTGTACTACTGGATGATCTCAATGTACTATTGGATGATATCAATATACTCCTGGATGATATCAATATATTACTGGATGATATCAATATATTACTGGATGATATCAATGTACTACTGGATGATATCAGTGTACTACTGGATGATATTGATGTACTACTGGATGATATTGATGTACTACTGGATGATATCAGCGCACTACTGGATGATATCAATGTACTACTGGGTGATATCAGTGTACTATTGGATGATATCGACGTACTACTGGATGATATCAATATAGTACTGGATGATATCAGCTCACTACTGGATGATATCAATGTACTACTGGATGATCTCAGTGTACTACTGGATGATCTCAATGTACTACTGGATGATATCAATATATTACTGGATGATATCAATATATTACTGGATGATATCAATGTACTACTGGATGATATCAGTGTACAATACTAAATACTTGGAACGCCAGCTTGTAGCCTCGTTCGGAGGAATTACAGAGAGATTGTTGATTTGTGTAGGCTCTTTTTTTGCATATTTTTACTTTTTATGTCAAATCTTTCAATATATATATTAATATAATATAATATATTTTATATTTAAAATATAAAAATATATAATATTTTTTTTACATATGTAAAAATACATATAAAATACATGCAAATAAATACACATCATCATTTCCTGTCATTTATCTTTCTTGTAAAATCCAGTGAAAATGGTGATATTTTATACATATGGGCAAATAGTGATTAATCATGACTAATTAATTGAAAAACTGTGATTAACTCCACATCGGCTTTTTTGTTTATTTTGTGTATTTTACGCAGCGGAGCAACCAGGAATCAATATTAGGGGTCTTGAACGTGATACGAGCTGGAGTAGAATGAAAGCACGTTTGGATTTATACCATCATTCCGGGCTTCCTGTTTCCTGTTTTTTTTTTTTGATGGCGATGATGCTCATCGGAGCGGCGGTGGACGTTTCTAGTCTCGGGGCGCTTTTGACTTCAAAGAAAGACGTCCCTCTACCTCTCATACACACACGGATGCCTAGTGAGGATAAATGCATCTCCTGCATTAAATCATCCGTATCTCGGCACGCTTCACTCACCCCCCCCAACCCCCCCAAACCCCCCCGCCTCTCTTAAGGGACTGCAGGACTTGTTTACTTTGTACTCCCGGGTGGGACATTTCCATTTGAATGAATGTGTCCAATCTGCACTTTTCTTTCCGTATCTTTCCATCTTAAAGACGTGCAGGTGATGTGTGCGTGTTTTACTGATGCGGGAATACGTCCCACATCATTCCGAATGTGTTTATGGAATGCATACCGATCTCCTCATCCAAGCTGAACTTTGGACCCCCCCCCCCACTTCTTCAAGTCAACCTTGCCTAGAGCACTGATAGGATGAAAAATCAGTCGCAGCGTCCAAAGGGAACGGGGGGAGGCGAAGGGGCTTCCATCTGTGTGCTGCGTTCAAGGACACTCAGTGTTATCCGGTTTGGAAGTGTATGAAACAAGCTAGTGTTTTCACCGGGGTCTGACATGGTGTGGGGGGGTTTAACTGTGGGTGCCAGTGTTGTCCTGCCAAGCCAACTGCGATGGCGGCGGATTAGACGTGAGCGGTTGACTCCTCGTCGGAGTCGTCGGCGGCGGCGGCGGCGCTCGGCCTCATTCAGAGCGACAGATAACGAGCAAACGTGACCGATTGTTTCTGATCGGCCTTGTGATGAATGACTGCGGCAGAGCGGGATTTGTTTGCCGTGTGGCTCATAAAAGCTGCAGTTAATGTGATTCCGCTCGGAATATGTCTGCTTTCCGTCTATTAATCCGGGTTTTTTTTTCTTTTTTCGCTCTTCATCCGTCAAATACTCTTTTTTTGCAACCACAGTGGAACCTCTAAAGTCAAACGAACCGGAGTTCGGACCATCTGAAGTCCACCACTTTATTATAGATTATTATTATTATTAATATAGATGATTTTATTCTACCAGCTGTGTAGTAATGCAAAGACGGTCTCAAGTAGTGGATACTAGTAGTGGATACTTCTTTTTACACTAGTGTGACTTTTTAAAGGGGTTTTAAGGCACTACGGGATGATATCAATGTACTACTGGATGATATCAGTCCACTACTGGATGATATCAATGTACCACTGGATGATATCAGTGTACTACTGGATGATATCAATATATTTCTGGATGATATCAATGTACTACTGGATGATATCAGTGTACTACTGGATGATATCAGTGTACTACTGGATTATATTGACGTACTATTGGATGATATCAATGTACTACTGGATTATATTGATGTACTATTAGATGATATCAATATACTACTGGATGATATCAATATATTTCTGGATGATATCAATGTACTACTGGATGATATCAATGTATCACTGGATGATATCAGTGTACTACTGGATGATATCAGTGTACTACTGGATTATATTGATGTACTTTTAGATGATATCAATGTACTACTGGATGATATCAGTGTACTACTGGATGATATCAATGTACCACTGGATGATATCAGTGTACTACTGGATGATATCAGTGTACTACTGGATGATATCAGTGTACTACTGGATGATATTGATGTACTATTAGATGATATCAGTGTACTACTGGATTATATTCATGTACTATTAGATGATATCAATATACTACTGGATGATTTCAATATACTACTGGATGATATCAATGTACTACTGGATGATATCAATGTGCTACTGGATGATATCAATGTACTACAGTATGATATCAATATATCAATATACTACTGGATGATATCACTGTACTATACTGGATTATATCAATGTACTACTGGATGATATCAATATACTACTGGATGATATCAATGTACTACTGGATGATATCAATGTGCTACTGGATGATATCAATGTACTACAGTATGATATCAATATACTACTGGATGATATCAATGTACGACTGGATGATATCAATGTACTACTGGATGATATCAATATACTACTGGATGATATCAATGTACTACTGGATGATATCAATGTGCTACTGGATGATATCAATGTACTACAGTATGATATCAATATACTACTGGATGATATCAATGTACGACTGGATGATATCAATGTACTACTGGATGATATCAATATACTACTGGATGATATCAATGTACTACTGGATGATATCAATGTGCTACTGGATGATATCAATGTACTACAGTATGATATCAATATACTACTGGATGATATCAATGTACTATACTGGATGATATCAATATACGACTGGATGATATCAATGTATTTATTGTTCATTGTTCTTGTCTTCTCCACCAGAACCTGTTCCACCTTCAGATGTCGGCTCGTGTGCCTCCGTCTTCCCTGGGAAGCCTGCTGCTGGCCGTCCTGCAGGGGGGCGACGGGGCCCAGGAAAGGGGCGCTCAGGAGGAGGGCGCCTGGGGCGGCGCCGCCGTGCTGTGCCCCGGCTGGGAAGAAGGCAGCGACGGGTTGCTCTCCCACCTGCAGACCCACAGCGGCGCCGCCTGGCACCTGTGGGACGTCATCAACCTGACCCACATCACAGGGGGAGGCGGGGACAGGAGGGGCGAGGCCAGCGAGGAACGGCGTGAGGACCAGCGTGAAGAAGAGGCCTTGCGGATCCTCTCCACCAGTTTCCTGCGCTCCGCCTCGCCGATCTCCAGCGTCCTCCTCCTCGGTTCCGACCCGGAGTGTCTCTCCTCCGTGCTGCGGGTCGCCCAGAGGCTCGCCCCGTCGCTGCCGGCGCTGCAGTGGATCATGGGATATCCCTTGTCTCCGGACTCCCTGCACACCTTGGGGGGTCCCCTGGGCCTGCTGGCTTACGGCGAGGTCGGACGGAAGCCCATCAGCTTTTACATCCGGGATGCCCTGCAGCTGATTGGCCGAGCCCTCACCGTGGCCGCCGTGACCAGGCCCGACTTGGCGCTGATCCAGAACACGGTCAACTGTTACGACAAACCGGCCCGACGAGAGGCGCTTTCTTCGGGACGATACCTGTCCAGGTACGTGGCAGAACATGACAGCGGTATAATAACAACAAAATACACAAAAATTTCTTAAAATGTATAAAAGTTAAAAAATATGAATGGCATGATATCAAAAACATGTTTTTTAAGGAATACCTGGAATATGAAATGATGAAAATTTTCATTATAAAGATATTTCAAGAAAACAACCTGACCGGGTCATTTTTGACCCACTTATGGAAGGTTGGGGTAGTAACACAAAAACTAAAAGGTCTTAAAATGTATAAAAGGTAGGTTAAAAATGTGAATGGTATGATCCCAAAAACATGTTTTTGAGGAATACCTGGAATATGAAATGATGAAAATATGTTCATTATGAAGATATTTCAAGAAAACAACCTGACCGCGTCATTTTTGACCCACTTATGGAAGATTTCTTAAAATTTCTTAAAATGTATAAAAGATCATTTAAAAATGTGAATGACATGATATCAAAAACATGTTTTTTTTAGGAATACCTGGAATATGAAATGATAAAAATATGTTCATGATGAAGATATTTCAAGAAAACAACCTGACCGGGTCATTTTTGACCCACTTATGGAAGATTTCTTAAAATTTCTTAAAATGTATAAAAGATAAGTTAAAAATGTGAATGGTATGATATCAAAAATATGTTTTTTGAGGAATACCTGGAATATGAAATGATAAAAAAATTAATTATGAAGATATTTCAAGAAAACAACCTGACCGGGTCATTTTTGACCCACTTATGGAAGATTTCTTAAAATTTCTTAAAATGTAAGTTAAAAATGTGAATGGCATGATATCAAAAATATGTTTTTTGAGGAATACTTGGAATATGAAATGATGAAAATTTTCATTATAAAGATATTTCAAGAAAACAACCTGACCGGGTCATTTTTGACCCACTTATGGAAGGTTGGGGTAGTAACACAAAAACTAAAATGTCTTAAAATGTATAAAAGGTAGGTTAAAAATGTGAATGGTATGATCCCAAAAACATGTTTTTGAGGAATACCTGGAATATGAAATGATGAAAATATGTTCATTATGAAGATATTTCAAGAAAACAACCTGACCGCGTCATTTTTGACCCACTTATGGAAGATTTCTTAAAATTTCTTAAAATGTATAAAAGATCATTTAAAAATGTGAATGACATGATATCAAAAACATGTTTTTTTTAGGAATACCTGGAATATGAAATGATAAAAATATGTTCATGATGAAGATATTTCAAGAAAACAACCTGACCGGGTCATTTTTGACCCACTTATGGAAGATTTCTTAAAATTTCTTAAAATGTATAAAAGATAAGTTAAAAATGTGAATGGTATGATATCAAAAATATGTTTTTTGAGGAATACCTGGAATATGAAATGATAAAAATATGTTCATGATGAAGATATTTCAAGAAAACAACCTGACCGGGTCATTTTTGACCCACTTATGGAAGATTTCTTAAAATTTCTTAAAATGTATAAAAGATAAGTTAAAAATGTGAATGGTATGATATCAAAAATATGTTTTTTGAGGAATACCTGGAATATGAAATGATAAAAAAATTCATTATGAAGATATTTCAAGAAAACAACCTGACCGGGTCATTTTTGACCCACTTATGGAAGATTTCTTAAAATTTCTTAAAATGTAAGTTAAAAATGTGAATGGCATGATATCAAAAATATGTTTTTTGAGGAATACTTGGAATATGAAATGCTAAAAAAAAGTTCATTATGAAGATATTTCAAGAAAACAACCTGACCGGGTCATTTTTGACCCACTTATGGAAGATTTCTTAAAATTTCTTTTAAAAAAAAGTTAAAAATGTTAAAAAAGTTAAAAATGTGAACGGCATGATATAAAAATATGTTTTTTGAGGAATACCTGGAATATGAAATGATTTGATTGATTTATTTAATGATTTTCCACTGTGTCATAAAAAACAAATGGCCAAAAATGACATTTAATTGACCTTTTTGACACGTTGATCAATACCTGGTGACGTATGAACACCTGTACACAAACAAATGAACAGCAAACGCAGTAGAATGAAATCTAATGTGTCCTCCTGAACTATTTGATACGGAATTCAAGCGGCGGTAGTCAGCAAGTCGGAGCACAAAGAGCGGCATTAGCTATTAGCTTCCTGAATGACACCCACGGCCTCGTCGGGGTGAATCGAACTCGGGTGGAAAGTGGCGTCTTTGTGCTTTTTATGATGGCTGCTGCTGCGGCTGCTACTTCAAGTTCCCGCAGACTTAAAGAGAACCTCTGACAGATTCCGAGAGCTCCGGCAGGCGGCTGTCTTCCGTCTTTTCATACACACACACACACACACACACATGCACACGCACACAATATTAAAAGTATTAGCATTTCCACTCCTGTCTTGTTCACACAGCTCACAATATTTTCCCGATACCGAGCAAACCTTGAACACAACACCATATAAAATATATCCGCCTTTTCTCCAAGGTCTACGTATCTAAGAACACTTTTGGGTTTCATGCAACTGGAATTGCATGACAACATCAACAATCCTACGTAATCTCGACCTGGAGACCCCCCCCCCCCATCCCCCCCCCACTTAAAATGTATAAAAGATGAGTTAAAAATGTGAATGCCATGATATCAAAACCGTGTTTTTAGAGGAATATGAAATGATAACAAATTTTCATTATGAAGATATTTCAAGAAAACAACCTGACCGGGTCATTTTTGACCCACTTATGGAAGATTTCTTAAAATTTCTTAAAATGTATAAAAGTAAAAAATGTGAACGGTATGATATCAAAAACATGTTTTTTGAGGAATACCTGGAATATGAAATGATGAAAAATTGTCATTAGATTAGATTAGATTAGATTAGATTAGATTCAACTTTATTGTTATTGCTCATGTCACTTGTACAGGGCAACAAAATGCAGTTAGCATCCAACCAGAAGTGCAATTTTTATAAGTACATTAGTATGGACAGATCTATGTAAATAAAACTATACAGGCTATGACTATAATACAGTGAGGATATGTACAGGGATATAAATGACTATAATATGGCTATTGTAGATTATACAGATTATACAGATTATAAACAGTATGGGTATGACAATATATAATAACAGTAATATATACAGTATTGCAATGGAGTGACTAGGGTATGGAAATGACTATAATATGGCTATTGTAGATTATACAGATTATAAACAGTATGGGTATGACAATATATAATAACAGTAATATATACAGTATTGCAATGGAGTGACTAGGGTATGGAAATGACTATAATATGGCTATTGTAGATTATACAGATTATAAACAGTATGGATATGACAATATATAATAGCAGTAATATGTACAGTATTGCAGTGAAGTGACTAGAGTATGGTTATTGCAGATTATATAAATTATAAACAGTGTGATCAATGAATCAACAGATAGTATATGTACAGTAGTGCAATAGTACAATAGTGCAATGAAGTGATGGGGGAGGGCATAGGTCAGCGGGGGGATGTACGTAGTGGAATGGGTGGGCAATGGGGGGCAGAGTTCAGCAAGGAGACAGCTGTTGGGAAAAAGCTGTTCCTGAACCTGGTGGTTCGTGTCCGTAAACTCCTGTAGCGCCTCCCTGAGGGTAGGGGGGCAAACAGTCTGTGTGCTGGATGGTGTGAGTCTTTGGCAATTTGTGATGCCCTCCTGAGACAACGCTTCCTGTAGATGTCCCCGATGGCAGGAAGTGGGGCTCCGGCAATGCGTTGGGCAGATTTGACTACTCTTTGCAATGCCTTCCGGTCCGCGACAGAGCAGTTCCCATACCAGGCTGTGATGCAACTGGTTAGGATGCTCTCGATTGTGC
The DNA here is from genome assembly GCF_030265055.1 of Doryrhamphus excisus. Taxonomy (NCBI): domain Eukaryota; kingdom Metazoa; phylum Chordata; class Actinopteri; order Syngnathiformes; family Syngnathidae; genus Doryrhamphus; species Doryrhamphus excisus. The sequence continues at coordinate 1,253,399 of NC_080484.1, forward strand.
ATCTGTAGAAGTTCACCAGGATGTCTGAAGAGAAGTGGTTCTTCTTCAGGGTCCTCAGGAAGAAGAGGCGCTGGTGAGCCTTCTTGACCAGGCTGGAGCAGTTGGTAGTCCAGGAGAGGTCCTGTGAGATGTGGATCCCCAAGAATTTGAAGCTGGCCACACGCTCCACTGTCTCACCGTTGATGGAGATTGGTGGATGCATGGCGGCATTCTTCCTGAAGTCCACAATGAGTTCTTTTGTTTTTGTTGTGTTGAGTAGTAAATTGTTGTCCTTGCACCACGCAGCCAGGTAGTCCACCTCCTCCCTATAGGCAGACTCATCGTTGTTGTTGATGAGGCCAATCACTGTAGTGTCGTCTGCAAACTTAATGATGGTATTGGAGCCATGTTTGGGTTTGCAGTCGTGAGTGAAGAGAGAGTAGAGGAATGGGCTTAACACACAGCCTTGTGGTACTCCGGTGTTTATGGTGAGGGTGGAGGAGCAGTGGTGGTCCAGCCGGACATGTTGCGGCCTGTTAGTTAGAAAGTCCAGTAACCAGTTGCAGACAGGAGCTGTGATGCCCAGGTCTGTGAGTTTGGCTACCAGCTTGGAGGGGATGACTGTATTGAATGCTGAACTGAAGTCTATGAAGAGCATTCTGGCATATGTGTCCTTATTGTCCAAGTGTGAGAGGACAGAGTGCAGTGCTGTGGAAACAGCCTCCTCTGTACTCCTGTTCTTACGGTAGGCAAATTGGTGGGGGTCCAGGGTGGGGGGAAGGCAGGATTTGAGATGTGCCAGGACTAGCTGCTCCAAGCACTTGGAGATGATGGGGGTGAAGATATTGATGATATTGATGATTATGAAGATATTTCAAGAAAACAACCTGACCGGGTCATTTTTGACCCACTTATGGAAGAATTCTTAAAATTTCTTAAAATGCATAAAACATAAGTTAAAAATGTGAACGGTATGATATCAAAAACATGTTTTTTGAGGAATACCTGGAATATGAAATGATGAAAAAAATTCATTATGTAGATATTTCAGGTCATTTTTGACCCACTTATGGAAGGTTGGGGTAGTAACACAAAAACTAAATTTTCTTAAAATTTATCAAATATATTTATAATATAATTTAATTAATTAATAATATAATTTAATAATATAATTTATAAATATAAAAATATTTTCCCGATACCGAGCAAACCTTGAACACAACACCATATAAAATATATCCGCCTTTTCTCCAAGGTCTAAGTATCTAAGAACACTTCTGGAATTGCATGAGAACATCAACAATCCTACGTAATCTCGACCTGGAATTCCCCCCCCCCCCCTCTCCCCACCCACCCACCCGTCAACTGCAGTTAAACTGATCTCACGCCATGCCAGAACAATTTAGGGCGAGAACCAGTCCAGAACCGGAGTCAGGTCTACGTTAAATGGTCGGTAGGAAGACATCTAGACATCCACCGTTCCGCCGAGACGTCCGGTTGACTTTGCTTCACTGCGGCATGACGAGTTTTGCGCCGTGTTTGATGCCGGTGGTTCCTGGAGGTGAGCGGGAATGTTGAGAAGATGAACCCATGTCCATTTCTGTAAATTTCCCTTTCCGTCCATCATCATCATCATCATCATCATCATACGTTCCCGGAATGTTCTCAACTGGATTTAGGTCAGGGGAACATGCAGGATGGTCCAAAAAAGGGAGCTTATTCCTTTTTTGTCCAGTCATTACAACATCGCAGATCCCCCCCAAAACAACATCTCCACATGGATGGTGCCGTTTGACGCCCCTGCACAACCTGACGCTCCATTGGCTAATTTTGTGGTGTGGAAGGAGACAAGGGCTTTTTTTCTTTTGATGATTTTGACTCATTTTTCAAGGCGGTGAAAAATAAAAGAAGACTTTTCCCAACCTGTATGCCTACGAAGTTGCAGGCTGAGTTCTTATAAAATGCACTTCTGACCTTGGGGTCGTTTTTCTGGAAGTAAACTGCATCAGATGTGCTCATTTATTGTAGAGTTGCGTCATCATATCTTTTTGCCTCTGGCATCCAAAGCATAAAATATGTATAAATATGTATAAATATGTATTTGGTAGCCAATGAGATACATACGTAAGATCTTTGACCAAGTTTCAAAGAACTTACTGTTGCTGTTAAAGAAGTTACCATCAAGACACCATAACAGCTGGGATAGGCTCCAGCCTACGCCAACCTCCCTGAAATAATTCTCCTAATTGTGTTTTTGCATTTTGTTATTAATATTAAATACAACTTTATTGTTTTGTGTCTCACATTACTATGTTATTTTTTTAATATGTCAACTTTATGCTACTAGAATAAATGAATTTTTTCCTCATATTTATTATTATTTATTCTGGTTAAATTCTGACTTTTTTCTTGTTAGAATAAAAAAAATTTTTGTTAATTTAGCTAATTTTTCAACTTTCTTTTTTGTTAATTTTTTTCTGGTACTATAATGATTTTAAAATATGAAGAATATTTCCACGAAAATGTTTCTCATCGTATTGCAACTTTAACAAAATATATATTATTAAATATTATTATAATATTAATTCCACTTTATGTTACTGAAATAACATTATTTTAGTAACATTTATGCTGTTGTTTTTTTGTAAATGTTTTGTTAAAATTTCAACTTTTTTCTTGGAAATTTTCTTCTCGCAGAATAATATTATTTCATTTTTTCCTCATATTTATTATTATTTATTCTGGTTAAATTCTGACTTTTTTTCTTGTTAGAATAAAAAAAAATTTAGTTTGTTTGTTGTTTGCTAATTTTTCAACTTTCTTTTTTGTAAATTTTGTTTTGGTGCGATAATGATTTTAAAATATTAAGAATATTTCCACAAAAATGTTTCTCATAGTATTGCAACTTTAACAAAATATATATTATATTATTATATATATTATTAAATATTATTATAATATTATTACCACTTAATGATACTGAAATAACATTATTTTAGTAACACTTATGCTGTTGGTTTTTTGTAAATGTTTTGTTAAAATTTCAACTTTTTTTTTGTTAGAATTAAAAAAAAAAATGAGTATGTTGTTTGCTAATATTTCAACTTTCTTTTTTGTAAATTTTATTCTGGTACTATAATGATTTTAAAGTATGAAGAATATTTCCACAAAAATGTAATTTTGTTTGTTTCTCATAGTAAGTAGTAGTAACAAATTATATATGATATATATATATATATTATTAAATATTATTATAATATTATTTCCACTTTATGTTACTGAAATAACATTATTTTAGTGACATTTATGCTGTTGTTTTTTTTTGTAAATGTTTTGTTAAAATTTCAACTTTTTTCTAGTAAATTTTCTTCTCGCAGAATAATATTATTTCATTTTTTCCTCATATTTATTATTATTTATTCTGGTTAAATTCTGACTTTTTTTCTTGTTAGAATAAAACTTTTTTTGGTTTGTTTGTTGTTTGCTAATTTTTCAACTTTCTTTTTTGTAATTTTTTTTCTGGTACTAAAATGATTTTAAAATGTTGAGAATATTTCCACAAAAATGTAATTTTGTTTGTTTCTCATAGTATTACAACTTTAACAAATTATATATTATTATATATATTATTAAATATTAATCTAATATTATTTCCACTTTATGTTACTGAAATAACATTATTTTAGTGACATTTATGCTGTTGTTTTTTTGTAAATGTTTTGTTAAAATTTCAACTTTTTTCTTGTAAATTTTCTTCTCGCGGAATAATATTTATTATTTTGACTTCATTTTTTCCTCATATTTATTTTTATTTATTCTGGTTAATTTTTTTTTTCTTGTTAGAATAAAACAAACTTTTTTTGTTGTTTGCTAATTTTTCAACTTTATTTTTTGTAAAAAAAAAATTCTGGTACTATTTTGATTTTAAAATATTAAGAATATTTCCACAAAAATGTAATTTTGTTTGTTTCTCATAGTATTACAACTTTAACAAATTATATATTATTATTAAATATTATCATAATATTATTTCCACTTTATGTTACTGAAATAACATTATTTTAGTAACATTTATGCTGTTTTGTTAAAATTAATGTAAATGTTTTGTTAAAATTCCAACTTTTTTCTTGTAAATTTTCTTCTCGCGGAATAATGATTTCATTATTTTGACTTTATTTCAATTATGTTATAACATTTTCCAAAAATGACAGCTTTTTTTATTTATAATAATAATAATAATTGCTGATAAGAGTAAGGCCTTTTTTGCGACCTTTTCTCATTAGTTTATAATTTTTTTGCATATTTTTACTTTGTTTTGTCAAATGACTGCTTATTTTTTCATTGCTATTTTGTCGTTTGCTTATTAAATTATATTTTTACAATAGTTATTTTTTATTGGTAACTAGTTACTTTTGTAGTGGAGTAACTTTTTTTGAAAAGTAACTATAACTAATTACTTTTTTAAAGTAACGTGCCCAACACTGGCTGGCCACGAGCCAATATAAAAACAGCTGTGGGGCCACAAATGGCCCCCGGGCTGCACTGTGGACAACCCTGGTATATATGATGCAGTTTATGGCCCATCCTTTCATTCCAAAAAAGCCAAAGAAAAAGTGAATGAAAGAAGCAATGACCCCCATGAAAGTACAGTTAGGGGCTCTGAGTTCTGAGGGAGAGGTAGGAAAGGAAACCGGAGCGAAGCAAGGAAACAAGGAATGTTTTCCGTATGATTCACACTTCACAACTGGAAGTACGTAAACTCATCCTGGGAAAAGAGTGCAAAGTTTGTGTGTAGTTCTATTCCAGCTTGAGTGTAATAATACTAAAATATGTGCTTGTTTATTCCCCGGAGTACTACATTAAATGGGAAATACACACAGGAGGATGCGGGAAGCCGGAAGGGGAAGGAGGAAAAACACAAATGAAGTTGAAATAAAGTTGAAGCAGCTTGGGAAAAACTTGGGATAGTGTATGGACAGATGCTTTTCCGAGACGGATGCGCCATTTGCTGCCGTCTCGCCGGACGAATCTGCCACACCGATGGCGTCCGAGGAAGAGATTAAAAGGGGTCGGATCCTCGAGTAAAGTTTTCTCCGAGGGAAGACGGAGCGATAAGAGGTTCGGGCGGGACAAATACTCCGGACTCGCTTATAGAGTCATCACTTACCCGGCCGCCGTGTTGACATTTAGTCTTGAACTCGGAAACGGCGGCCAGGTGTTATTGACAGGAGGCGCTCCCTCGCCGACGCCACCGGAAAACTTATCACGCTTCCCGACAGCCACGCTCATCCGTTAAGAGGACAGGATTCTGGCACGCCGCACAAACACTCGGAAAGGGAGGGAAAACTGTATTTGTCCTTGTGTTTATCTCCCGCTCTTATCGACACACGTGAATGTCAACATGGAGGAAAAAGGGACTTTTCCGGTTTTTTTTCCCGCCCGGATAAGACATGTCAGGGTTAATTCCTTTGTGGCCAACCACCACAAAGCATCGAGAATCGGAGCGCCATCCGCCTTGATGAATCATCCGTCTATGGAATATGATGTGGCAGAACATGACAGCGGTATAATAACAACAAAATACACAAAACCTAAAATTTCTTAAAATGTATAAAAGTTAAAAATGTGAATGGCATGATATCAAAAACATGTTTTTTTAGGAATACCTGGAATATAAAATGATAAAAAAATTTCATTACAAAGATATTTCAAGAAAACAACCTGACCGGGTCATTTTTGACCCACTTATGGAAGGTTGGGGTAGTAACACAAAAACTAAAATTTCTTAAAATGTATAAAAGATAACTTAAAAATGTGAATGGTATGATCGCAAAAACATGTTTTTTGAGGAATACCTGGAATATGAAATGACAATTTTTCATTACAAAGATATTTCAAGAAAACAACCTGACCGGTTTTGACCCACTTATGGAAGGTTGGGGTAGTAACACAAAAACTAAAATTTCTTAAAATTTCTAAAAAAAAAAAAAAAAAGTTAAAAGTGTGAACGGCATCATATAAAAACATGTTTTTTGAGGAATACCTGGAATATGAAATGATGAAAAAAATTCATTATGTAGATATTTCAGGTCATTTTTGACCCACTGATGGAAGGTTGGGGTAGTAACACAAAAACTAAAATTTCTTAAAATTTATAAAAAGTAACTTAAAAATGTGAATGGTATGATCACAAAAACATGTTTTTTGAGGAATACCTGGAATATGAAATGCTAAAAAAAATTTTCATTACGAAGATATTTCAAGAAAACAACCTGACCGGGTCATTGTTGACCCACTTATGGAAGGTTGGGGTAGTAACACAAAAACTAAAATTTCTTAAAATGTATAAAAGATAACTTAAAAATGTGAATGGTATGTTCGCAAAAACATGTTTTTTGACAAAGATATTTCAAGAAAACAATCTGACCCGGGTCATTTTTGACCCACTTATGGAAGATTTCTTAAAATTTCTTAAAATGTATAAAAGATAAGTTAAAAATGTGAATGGCATGATATCAAAAACATGTTTTTTGAGGAATACCTGGAATATGAAATTAAAAAAATGTTCATTACTAAGATATTTCAAGAAAACAACCTGACCGGGTCATTTTTGACCCACTTATGGAAGGTTGGGGTAGTAACACAAAAACTAAAATTTCTTAAAATGTATAAAAGATAAGTTAAAAATGTGAGTGGTATGATTGCAAAAACATGTTTTTTGAGGAATACCTGGAATATGAAATTATAAAAAATTTTCATTACAGAGATATTTCAAGAAAACAACCTGACCGGGTCATTTTTGACCCACTTATGGAAGATTTCTTAAAATTTCTTAAAATGTATAAAAGATGAGTTAAAAATGTGAACGGCATGATATCAAAAACATGTTTTTTTAGGAATACCTGGAATATGAAATGATGAAAAATTTTCATTACAAAGATATTTCAAGAAAACAACCTGACCGGGTCATTTTTGACCCACTTACGGAAGGTTGGGATATTCCCGGGAACAATGAGGAAGCATAAGCGCCGGAAAACCAGGATGACACCAGGTGAATTTTGAATAAGGATTCAAGCGGAGCAAGATGATATAAATTGATTCCGGCGCCCCGTTGAAGTAACTAACGATGGTGCCGAGATGGGAATATCCATCAGAATTCCCAAACATCTACGTTCCTAGTCCTTGCTCCGGAGCCAGGCTGGATTCGGCGTTGAGGTTAACGACCCGCGTCATCAATTTCATCTTTTTATTTATCTCCACATATTTCATACTTAATGGGGGAGGCCAAGCCACGGGGCGGTTAGCTTCCGAGGCGTCATCTGCAGTCCCGGCACGGTTCAGCGACTATACCCAATACCAGGATCCCTGCATCCTTTAACATTTAAACAGCCCAATTCCGGGCTCCCCCTGACAGACCCAACCCCAATCAAGACCTGATCAAACACCACTCCCCCACCGGACCGTCTTTCTGCAATCAAACGCTAAGACCACAGCTAACATTTCCGACACGGTTCAAGGGACCGGAGCAGATTTATGTTTCCGACTAGGATTGCTCTTTCCTAATATATTTCCCTAGTAAAGAACCATGTGGAAGCCGCCGGGCGAGTGACGGGAATAGCAATCGCTGGCAGTGTGGACTTTCCGATCGGGAGAAAGACTCGGAGTGCTCTGCATTAACTTTTAATTATGACTTTCCGGGAGATGCAATTTCCCATCTGAGATGACTGGGAAAATCTCTCCGTGCTCTTCCGCGGTATTCCTTTTAACCTTTGGATTGCCTTTTCTTTTCCGTTTGGTTGTCCCGATGAGGAATGTTTACCGTAATTGGAATACGGCCGTTAATCCTAACGATGAGTTTTTTGTCTTTTAAAGGTTTTTCACCAACACCTCCTTCACCGGCGCCACCGGTCCGATCCAAGTGGACTCCAGTCTCTCAAGGGTGTTGTCCTCACAGCTATTCCACGTGTGGAGTCTCAAACGGGGCGCTCTGGGCCAGCCGGCGTGGGTCACTGTGGGTCAGTGGTCCCGAGGTAGACTCGAGTTGGAAGGCGGCGTCCTGGGAATCGGGGGCTTCGGGAGCAGCCAGGGACAAGGTCTCGGCGCCGGAGTGAGAGGAGGCGACGGACAGGGGGATTCGAACGTGGGCGGACGATGGAGGCCGGGACTTTCCGTGGAGGGCCACCGTCTCCGAGTGGTGACGTTGGTGGAACATCCGTTTGTGTTCACACGCGAGGTGGATGAGGATGGACTCTGTCCGGCCGGTCAGCTTTGCCTGGATCCCAGAACCAACCGTTCCGACGTGATCCAAGGACTCTTTAACCAGCTGCACAATCCCAACGCGTCCACAACGGACTGGGAAGGCGGTAAGCGTTCCCAGACTTTAAGTATCTTCTGGTTTTTACACATTTAAGGTTTGTATTCCATCATGATGAAGTCAGGCATCTTGGAATTTCCACATTGATTAGTCAGCATTGTACTTCCGAACGCTGATTCAATTGGAATTCCATCCACACCGCGTTCCATCCTGTACCTGTCAGGCCTTCCGGAAGATCTGAGGAAGTGCTGCTACGGCTACTGCATCGACCTCCTGGAGAAGCTAGCCGAGGACATGGGCTTCACCTTCGACCTCTACATCGTGGGAGACGGGAAGTACGGCGCCATGAGCGGGGGCGGTCGCTGGACCGGTTTGGTGGGCGACCTCAGGAGCGGCACGGCCGACATGGCGGTCACCTCCTTCTCCATCAACTCGGCCCGGAGCAGAGTCATCGATTTCACCTCCCCGTTCTACTCCACCAGCCTGGGCATCCTGGTACGGGCGCTAACCGCCGTGGTTCGTTTGTTTATGTCGGAATGATCGGCGAGGATGCCGGGACTTGAACCGGCAACTCCAGTCGACTGTCAGCTTTCTGATTATAAAAGATTATATCTTTTATAAAAGATTATATCTTTTATATTGGGTAATAGGAAAGTAAAGGTGACTATAGGGGTGTTATCTCATTCTAGAGGACTCTAATAATGTTTAAAATGGTATTTATGTCTTTTTCAAACATATTTGAACTAATAATCCATCTTTTATATTGGGTAATATGAATGTAAAGGTGACTGTAGGGGTGTTATCTCATT